>NC_090876.1:8857296-8874796 GCF_036669935.1 Montipora foliosa
AAGCGAGTTTTTACTCATAGTACACAAGATCAATTAACCACGAATGAGGTTCACAAAACAAAAATTAGTTCCCATCGCATGCTGGTATATCGTAAGGATCGGCATGGACTTTATGAAGAGGGAAACTATTGTTGAGGAATAGCCTCATATTTTGCTCACACTATATATTCAACTCTGTACTTTGTAATTCAAACTGAAGATGACAGAAGATTCTGTTGAAACATAATTTGAAAAAACGTTGTGTTGTTTCTTCAAATTGCGATCAAGAATATACACTTAATGTATGGTCCCGAGGGAAACAGTTAGTTTTGTTTCCCCTGAGAGTCCTGATGTTTCCCTCTACTTCGTCTCGGGAAACATCAGGACTCGAGGGAATACAAAACTAACTAGCTTCCCGAGGGATCATACATTAAGTTCTTTGTTATGTATTTAGTCTTTTCCTTCAAAAATCGCAGCAAAACATCCCGAGCGGGCAACAACTGCGGAATTGTAATTCGGTTGGGATACATTTGAATTTGATCAGGGGCACGTGACCAAGAATCAACCGATCACATTGCTCGTCTTGTTGAGGGAAAGGACGTTTTTGCAAACGTTGGCCGTGTAGCACTTATATTTGAATAGACTTACCTGATTAGAGAGTAATGTGAAGTGCTAGTTTTCAACCCCATATGAACCATGTGAGCGTTAGCCCTACTAAAGGAAATTGGCCCACACAAGGACAGAGGAAAACTCTAACCAGGGTGGGAATTGAACCCACCACCTTCGGGTTAGATCACCGCCGCTCTACCGACTGAGCTACAAGGTCAGACGGGAGCTGGCCGGGGGAACTGAAGATGTTATTGTCACGGCAATGAACATGTACAAGTACAAGAAAGCATTACGTTTTTGCAAACGTTGGCCGTGTAGCACTTATATTTGAACAGACTTAACTGATTAGAGTGTAATGTGAAGTGCTAGTTTTCAACCCCATATGAACCATGTGAGCGTTAGCCCTACTGTAATGGAAATGGGCCGAAACAGAGAAAAACTCTGACCAGGGTGGCCATAAGTAGGGCTAACGCTCACATGGTTCATATGGGGTTGAAAACTAGCACTTCACGTTACACTCTGATCAGTTAAGTCTTGTTGAGGAAAAGTCGAGATGTAAAACAATTGATTTTGTTATATACCTAGACTTTCGCTCAACAAAACGAGCACTGTGATTGCTTGATTCTTTGTCATGTGGCCCTGATCAAATTCAAATGTATCCGACGGGGATACAATTCCGCTATTGTTTCCCGCTCCGGACGTTTTGCTTCGATTGTTGCAGGAAAAGTCTAAATATACAACAAAGCACTTAATGTCTGGTCCTTCGGGAAACTAGTTAGTTTTGTTTTTCCTGGACTTCGTCTCGGGAAGCATGAGGACTCTCGGGAAAACAAACTAACTGTTTCCCTCGGAACCGTATATTAAGTGTATATATTATCTTCCAGCGATAAAAAAACATATTATTTATGAACACCAGCAGGAGGATATCAAATAAAGTTTAAAAAACTCGTTGGAGATGATTCAGTGCCATTCTCCAAGACTTTTCAGAAATTTCAAGTTGGCCTACTGAATACTTCCAGTACAATAAATTATCGAAACTCTCCTTGTGGAGTGTACCCTGCGAACGCAAACGTATTTCCGGCGGAAATACGTCTGCATTCGCTGGCTAAGAAAAGCCGCGCTAAAAAATCCTATTCTCGAATTACACATGACACCTGTCAATTCACCTGTCTACAATTTTGCGCATGATATAAAAAACAGTCACGAAACAGTCACGCTCTCCTGAACAGTAATTTCAAAACGGAATGTAATCCGACCAGTAAATATTAAATCAACAGCGCTACAGTTGTTTCTTTAACAACATTTTTTTACCGCGAATCTTTCCATTTTTAAATCCTACTTAGCCTGCAGAACAGGCGTGATTTTTTGCGTAAACAGAGGTGAAAGCGAGGCGAACGCGAGGCGAGCGCGAAGCGCGAGTGGCGCGCGAGTGGCGCGTTCGCCTCGCTTTTCCCTCTGTTTACGCAAAAAATCACGCCTGTTCTGCAGGCTAAATCCTACTAGCCAGAATTTTCTTACCCGCAAAATCCCGACAATTTGTGATCCCATTCTGGTAACTGTCGGGAACTACTCCATGAAAGACGTCGTGAAAATGTGACCCCATGTACATTCCCATTAGTTCATTAATAACTAGTACCCTCCCCCACACAACTAGGAAGAAAATGCCCGGGCTCTTCGATTTTGTTTGCAGGTGGTCGATCATAAGATATTTTTGGCACAAGCGTCACAAAATCACCCGACCTACGCCAAAGCATGATGTTATTATTCATGAACAGACATGGATAAAGTTGCATTGGTAAGTTTTGGCCGTGATGCAGTAAGATCGTTCCAGGTCAGATCGTTGCCCAGTATGGTCAGTTCGTTCCACAAACAAGTCAGATCTTCCCTCAATATTAATGTAGTCAGATCATTCCACTCGGAAAAAGTAAGAAGAGGTTAGGGTAGACTCAGCTCAAAATGGCGAGCGTTAAGTTTGATCTTGCATAACCGACCATCCAACTTAACAACTGCTATTTTATTAACAGGACATTTGAAAGTTTAAAAATAAGATGCGCTTTCCGTGATGACATTGAATAAGTCCGAATACAGTTGGCGACAGAAAAGCTTTAAACTTATATTCGAGAAAACTTAACTGATTTGAGTGTAATGTGAAATGCAAGGTTTCTACGGGTAACCGGTCGTTTCGCCAACGACCTGTTCGCCAACGTATGAAGTCTATTCGCCAACGTCTAATGTCAGTTCGCCAACGTCCAAAATACTTTGTGGAATAGATCTGAAATGTATTTACAAATTACCAAAAGAAGATAATGTGACCAATTGTTTGATTCGGCTTGAAAATGTTCGTTTCACTCTCCCCAATCTCTCTCTCTTTCCCTCTCTCTCTCCCACGCCATCCACGGCTTTATTTGTGAACAATCCCTAACCCTAAACCCAAAACCTACAATTTCAAGAATATTGGATTAATCTTATTATTTTACCGTAAACAAAACCAAAGTGTTCTCCAAATGTTAACTTCGGCGGTCGGTGGGAAGAACTGTTATTTTGACCATGTGCCATATCACCGAATTTCATGAGATTACGGATTTTAATTAAGGAAGGGTAGGTCTTTCAAAATATGTAAAATTTAGTTTGGGCAAATGATTGGCAGTCATCAAAAATAGATTCAAAATCACTTACAGTAGACACAAAATCACGCCAGCAGTGTCGGGTGCGTGACCCACAGGCATCCCAAGCTCGGTAAACTATTTATAGACTTTGTATGGGAAAATTACTGCTCAAATAAACTGTAAATGTAGAAGTAAACTTGTCTTTAGTTGTCATTTCCGCTTATGAGGGAAAATGACAACTGACGACATCGCAAAAATTCGTAAGCCACAAACCCGTCTAAAACGGACACAGTTTGCCCTCCGATAATTTTGCACAGAAAAGACGAGGACAACTGGACGTAGAGTTAAGCAAAGTTTATTTCTACATTTACAGCTTCTTTGAGCATTTATAAGCTCAAAGTTAATTTTCCCATACAAAGTCTATAAATCGTATACCGAGCTTGGGCTGCCTTTGTGTGACCAAGAGAATATTATCATTGTATCCGCCATCTCCATACTAATATTACTTCGGCTTGTGTCCGATGAAAAACTGAAGCGGGTCCAGCGGAAGCATTATTGAAACCTGCAGGCGAGGCTATTCGACAGCTGGGAGAAGTACGAAAGGAAAGAGAAGACCGCCGCACAGTTGCTGAAAACGTGCTCACATCTCAACGGCCCCACTCGTGGAAATTGAAGAAGTCAGTAAAAATCACAACCAAAAAACAGCTCCTTTAGGAGCCACCAAGTCTGCAAAAGAATAAGACCAGCAATAAACTATCAATAAAGAAACCTAATAAAATTTGAGGGGGGATTGGGGCGCATTGAAATGTTCAATAACAAATATGGCGGTTCACATCAACAATCCCTCTCATGAAGTGAATTGCAAGTTATCTAATTGACAATTATTTTCAATGAAAAAGGTGTTTTTGGACGTTGGCGAACTGACATTAGACGTTGGCGAACCAATTTCATACGTTGGCGAACAGGTCGTTGGTGAACTGACACGTTTGCGAAACGACCGGTATTCATTTCTACGAGGTTTCTACCCTATATGAGCGTTAGCCCTATTGATGGAAATGGGCCCACACAAGGACAGAGAAAACCAGGGTGGAAATTGAACCCACGACCTTCGGGTTAAATCACGGCTGCTCTACCGACTGAGCTAGAAGGTCAGACGGGATCAGGCTGTAGGAACTGAAGATGTTGAAGTCACGGCCATGAACATTTGCAAGTACAAGGAAGGATTACGTTTTTGCAGACGTTGGCCGTGTAGCACTTATGTTTGAACAGACTTAACTGATTTGAGTGTAATGTGAAGTGTGAATGTGTAATGTGAAGTGCAAGGTTCAAATTCCCACCCTGGTCAGAGTTTTTCTCTGTCCTTGTGTGGGCCCATTTCCATTACAGTAGGGTTGCTCACATGGCTCATATGGGGTAGAAATCTAGCACTTTACATTACACTCAAATCAGTCAAGTCTGTTCAAATATAAGTGCTACACGGCCAACGTTTGCAAAAACGTAATCCTTCCTTGTACTTGTACATGTTCATTGCTGTGACTTCAACATCTTCAGTTCCCACGGCCTGCTCCCGTCTGACCTTGTAGCTCAGTCGGTATAGCAGCGGTGATCTAACCAAGCTATAATTGTAGCTATTCCAGTATCTAACAAAACTTGTCATCTGCTTTAACAAGCAACTAATCATCTGATTCGGCAAAAAGTCGATACCTCACTTTGGTAAAATTATATATTTTTCTCCCCTAAAAGAAGCACTGTTCCGACTAGTGTCATTTTTAGGAACTATCACACCCTATTAAAAAGGTTGAAATAGTCACAAAGTGATTACAATAACACAAATTTATATTGTGATATGGTGTTCTCGTAGCTGTCGCTGTCCTATTTGGTTAAATTCCTTATTGTTTGA
Organism: Montipora foliosa; assembly: GCF_036669935.1. Classification (NCBI taxonomy): domain Eukaryota; kingdom Metazoa; phylum Cnidaria; class Anthozoa; order Scleractinia; family Acroporidae; genus Montipora; species Montipora foliosa. The sequence goes on from NC_090876.1 coordinate 8,862,391, forward strand.
GGGGCTAGGGGGATCTGTAACAAGAGGATTTACGTCATGGAAATAATTTGATTAGACCTGGAGAAGGAAGTAAAAGGTATCTCAACAATTTTGTCTGGGATTGTAGATGTGATCTGGAATTCAAAGTCACATACAGCTGTAACTGTGAGTAGGCAATGGAAATATTAGAGAGCTAAAGTTACTGAGCATTAGCCAGTGACACTGCAATGTAATCTGTAACACTGCACAACAGACAGTACATTGTACAACTACTGTCACTCTCCCAATATCAGACTAGTTTTCTCTAAGTGAGATTGTGACTTACAAGTAGAAGTAACTGTGTTTGCCCTTTTTATTTCCACCTTGAAGGTCACTGGAGGAAACCGTGGGATTGGTTATGCAGTTGTTAAAAGATTAAGCAAAGAGTTTAATGGAGTTGTCCTTTTCACAGGTACCGGTAATTAGGAACTGCAAAAATTATATCAAACACAGATTATCTTTTTCTTTCATTTTTTACAGCTAAATACTTCATTTATTGTAAACAACACTCATTGCTCATTGAAAGAATCCTATAAGGGGTTTCCACCACAGAATGGAAAAAGCCCACAATTAATGTGTTATGTTTGTCTTTGTTTTAAGTTTTAGGACTGCATGCAAGCTGGGCACTAGTATGGCGTGTAAAGCCTGAACCATGCATGTTTTCCTGAAATTTGTGATGTCAGCGTGACCAAATCTGTAAAATTAACTGCTATAAGTTCTTGCATTCCCTTGGGTAAATTTTTTGGAAAATTGGCTCATTTCTAACCACATACAGTTGCTGTCAAATACCCTCCTAATAATATTTGTTAAAATTTGTGAGAGTAATCAAATATATTTAGAAAAATTACAAATTACAGAATATTGGCAAAACCATCTGAACGACCTTGACTTTTTACTACTTCAAAGTGTCAGGCAATATCATTGCCATAATGTGGCAAAGAATAAAAAACACCAGCTGAAAGAAAGTATAAATATTACGAAGTTTAGGCCAAAAACAAGAATATTTATTTTTTCTGAAGCCTCTCACATGGCTTCTGATAGGATGCGGAAAAAAATTAAAGATTATGCGGAAATTTTTGGCCATATTATGCGTAAACATACGTTGATTATGCGGAAATTACACCGGATTATGCGGAAATTTGAACAATTTATAGAACTAATTATTGGGCCCGTCCAACTCATTTACATGCTTATGGTAAATCGGGACTCGAAATGGCGACCAATACAGTCGCGTTTGTGACTGAATTTTTTCCCTTTGCGATATCTGGACAAGTCGCCAATTTGCGACCAGCTTTCACCGTGAAAATAAAAGGGTTAGTGATTGGCATTTTGCCGAAACTTTTGCTAAAATAAATAAAGCGATTAAAAAATACTTTGTTTCTCGTCATGAATTTTGTTTCAATTTGGAGATATGGAGCAAAATTGCGATGTGGTTGAACCACGATCCATTCCTTCGATCAGTCACCATTTTCAGCGGTTTTTCACACATGCATATTGCGGGCTCCTATTTTGTTTTGTACAACTCACCCGTCCAACTCACCCTACTTTTACAAATGATCATATAACTTGCGGCTAAATTTTCATACCTTGTTGCACCTTTTTTTTTAAATTTCGAGCTGAGGGTATGTTACGAGAACAGTTTAACTAGAGTCCAGGCTCATTGCCGAAAAATGTGTAGAAACTGCTTACGAACTTTCATCTTGCTCGGGGGTGGAAGCTGAATAATTGGACCTCGATTATTCATTATTCTTTGTGTGTTTTGTTCAAATTATTCATTATTCTTTTTAAATTTTTGTAGGTTATTCACTATTCATTGTTGTTATTCATTATTCCACTGGCATATTAACTGCGTTATTCATTATTCCGGCCTTTTCAGACACAACTATTCATTCTTCATTTTTTATTTATACTCGTTATTCATTATTCATTATTCAGCTTCCAACCCCCAAATCTTGCGAACGAAATGGCGTGTTTTCTTCAATGTTCAGGAAAATAAGCACTTCATAGTAGTCAATCTCTTTGTCTTTTGCGTTTATGAGGATGGTGAGAAGCTGCTTTATCACTAATATCAGGCATTTCTTCAGTTTTATGCAGAAAATATCGTAATTATGCGGAAGATGTGGATTTTAGGGAATTATGCGGATCCGCATCGCCGCATCCTGTCAGATGCCATGCTCTCAGTGCGCCAGAATCCTAAATCCTTGAATTTGATTGGCTAATAACGAGTTCTTGGCCGGGCCTGCTTTTTTCCATCTGGATTGGTTGCCTGGTTCAGAATTCGCGGGAAATCTTAAATTTTAAAGTAATTTTTTTTTAAGTACAGCGCAACGAAACGTTGGATTTTACTTGTTAAATATATGCAAGTTTGCGCTTACTAACCGTTGCAAAGACAGAGCTCTCAAGTCTTAAAGTTTCCAAAGAGTGAGTTGGTTGCTGGATGTTGCGTTATACAGACCTCCCAGCCATTGAATAACATATAGATCTACCTGTCATTACATGTGATGTTGCCATGGTAATGGCCACAATCCAAAACTTGACACCCAAAAGATAAGCCTCATTTTATTGGTACCCATACTGGTAAATCTCTACAGGGAAAAGTTTGATTGAAATGAACTAGGTTTCCTTTTGTAACTCGTTCCCTGTAGTGAAGGTATTCACAAATACTCTAGGGAGCCACCTTAAGGCAAATACAGTGTATGGACTTCAATCATCGAGGTCGTTCAATTTAATTCTTAAAACGTAGAGAAAAATATTAAGGAACCTCCTTCCAACAGTGCGGACCACACAGTTAGACCTGACACAATATGCTTTCATTAGATTATAACTGAACTTTGGATAACAATTAAATTATTGCAGACAGTCGACCTTAACTGTGTAAATAATAATAAATATTTAACCGTGTGTCACCTAGGAACTACAATGCTCATGTAAGCGTGAACATAATGATAAAAGATAGAGTTATAGTGACTGCTAAGTTTGCTAGCTAGAACTCAAGAAATGGCAGTGGTATTTTGCAGAACGCCAAACGCCGAACGTTATAAAATCGGTATTTGACAGTAATAACTACACATACATGTGTACTTAAGAATAACTAAAAGCTAACAAGTTAAAAAATCTGCACTCACATCATAGACCTAGTTACTGCAGACATACACTACAATACTGAAAGCTAACCGTTTGGCGCTTGTCAGTCTGCAAAATACCCCTGCCCCTCAAAAAATGATGGCAGCATTTGTCTGTCTTAGTTAATTGAAGTGGGACACCAGCACAAGAAAAGAGGCAAAAGGTGACAATGTCTTCCCCCTTGGAAGGCCTCAGTTATCCTTTAGAATGGTTTTAGGTGCACAAAATGAAACATGGTTACCGTATTAATGATAAGGTGTTCACTTAATTTTTAAAGCGCGGGATGCAAACAATGGTACCAAAGTATGTGAAGAGCTTAGCAAAGAACTGAGTGCATCAAACATCCAGTTCCATCCACTTGACGTTACCTCGAAAGACAGCATTGGGAAGCTTCGAGATCATGTACGTGATAAGTTTGGTGGTCTGGACATTTTGATCAACAATGCTGCTGTTCTTCTCAAGGTAAGAGAGGCTTTAGTCACCTTTCATGGTCAAGGTTGTGGTTGTGCCGTTATCCTTTATTAACATAGTAAGAATTTAAAACGAATTATCTGGACAATTTAAGCAACTGTCTCTTTCGATCCACCTGAAAAATCCAAGGTGGCTGAATTTTACATACCAGTGTGTTTAACTCGATCAACTCAAACCCTTGCATTGCTCAATTTCGGGTATGGTTTGTGGCCCCTGTGTTAACCAGTCCAATAATAATATTGTTGAGTGTGTTTCTTTGTGCTTGAAGAGGAATTGAGACATAATTTACTAAATTCCGAAACAAAACACCAAAACACCATTTATGGCCCCACCATACATTGAATACTAACCAACAAAGGTTGGATTTGAGATTAAATATCATTTTAGGCCTAATAGTCCATTTTACAGTTGTGTGCTTAGTTACCTGGCCTTTGAAGGAAAGTGACGCTGGAGTTGACCTTGTTTTGACACTGCTTTTCTTATGTAAATTCTTACTAATTAGCTAACAACATTAACATCAACCTCGTTCCCAGGGTCCTCTCTCTTCCTTCCTCAAGGAACGAAGAGAGAGTACCCTGGGAACAAGGTTGCATTAACATAAGAAAAGGAGAGAAGTCTGTATCATACATGTAACAAGGTCAACACCAGCCTCACTTTCATTTAAAGGCTAGGTAACTAAGCACACAACTGTAAAGAGGTCTATTCGGTGTAAAATGTTATTGTGCCTAATCTCAGTCTTAATCTAAATCCTAATCTTAATCTCAAGGAATTAGGAGCAATAGCAGACCTAAAACGATATTAAATCTCAAATCCAGCCTTTGTCGGCTAGTATTCAATGTACATGTATGGTGGAGTCATACATAGTGTTTTGGTGTTTAGCTTTTTTCGTGGTTTAGTAATGCCTGAGGAATTGCCACAACGATATAGTGTTTTGACCATTTTGCCCACAATACTTCGCTTCATCCTTAAAATGTTTTAGCACACTTATTTTAGATTTAAGGTCAAATTATTGTTGTACTTTGAACCATTGGGATCTAATAAACCAACAAAAACGCTAGAAATTGGCTACTAATGCTGCATTATATTTTAGAATGGGCCAGAAGTCGCTATTTAAGGTGTTGACAGCAAAAATCATAATCTTTTAAGACAAGAATATGAAAAACATTTTGTATGCCACTACTACACTTACTAAACACATTTAGCTTGTGTTTTACACACAGAGACATGCTATACATTAATTGTTAAAATAATGTCTTGTACTTACCTTAGCGTCATGTCCAGAAATCAATAAATTGCACATGTACCTTATTGACATTTAATTGTTGTCCAGCAACCATAGCTCCACAGAGAGCTTAGCTGTGAAAATATGAGTGAACAAAAAGACCATTTAAAGCCACTCTGTCTGTAATATTTTGTAGAACTTTGTTTGATTTGCTTGTTTAAAATTATGATCTTTAGTCACTTAAATGGCCCAAGAAAAATCTTGTACTCTAATGTTCCACACTTGTTTTTGCTATTAATCCCCATGTTGAATTAATATCCATTCTTGGATGATTTTGAGTAAAAGAAGGTAACGTTAACCCTTTTGCAGTGTACCTGCTGGAGGGATGTTTAATGTAATATTTTGGCAGAAAAATGGTCGAGTTGCATGTATCCCAATACTTCATACATTGTTTAATGTCTAATAAAGTTGCTCATACAATTACTTCACCTTCAGAAAGAAATCCCTTACATAGAAAGGGCAGAAACAACAATTAAGACAAACTATTTTGGAACACTGGAGATGTGCAACAACTTCTTTCCACTTCTGCGACCTCATGCAAGGTAAGGTATTTACCTAGGGCCGGTAATTATTACTGTCATCAAAAAGTGGAGCTGGTCATTTTGTGACTTTGCAATAATTTGTAATGTTGAGCCCTTAGAGGATGTAGATATTATTCAACGCTTACTTGAATTTTGTAGACTTAAATTAATTTTAATTAACCCTTTCACTCCTGTAAGGGCCACTGAGACTTACAGATTTTATTGTGTCTAATGCCAGACGATTTTACTTGTCAATGGGGAACCCCACAGGAGTGAAAGGGTTAATTTTCTTCTAATGCTGTTTATTGGAGGGGACATAGCTTTTGACTGGTTAACCTGTTCACTCCTCAGGGACCCCAGGAGACTCACTCCCAGGGGTCAATGGATGAAGTAATATAATTATATTACTTATCCATTGACCCCTGGGTTTGTTGATAACTGCCATGACAAAAAATCTTAACATGCTTCTTTCCACAGTTAAATGATATTTTATTTCTCAATGCATGAGCGGGCAGAATTCTGCAAACCCTGCAGTCTGATTGACTCTGGGTGCAGGCGGATTTTTTCTATCTGGTCAGCCAACCCGGGCGGAATACTAGCCCTGATTGTGTGAGCTTGTGTGATGAGCCGATTGGTTCATAGTCTCGGAGTAATTGTGCATTATTCACTTCCAATGGAGTGAATAATAATGGTCGGTGTAAACTCGCCTGCATTTCTGAATCGGAAATATTGAGAATACAAATGATGCTGTGCTACAGAATACAAAGAGGGCCACAAAATTTGGCCTGAAAGTTTTCAAAGGTAAGAGAAGAGTACACTTTCGCCAACCAGTGTTTGACTTCGTTTTTCCAGATAATTATTGTTGAAAATTAAATAATCTTCACACCAACAATTTTGTTTCACTCAGAGTAATTCTATTTTGTAGGGCTGGTAGCCCAGCAAAACAAATTTGTTACTGAAATTGAGGAATTAAAAAAATCTTCAAGAAAGTTATACATGGCTGCAGGGGAACAAGACGGGTCATTTTACTACAAACCAACACTCATCTCAATTATAGCTGCAATTTCATGTGGATTCTTTACCAACTGCACTTTCAATTTCCATGATTTCAAATGAACCTCTTTGATCGAACAGTGAAAATGTTTTAACAACCAGACTTTCCATTTACATTGCTAATTTAAACAGTGTTAAATGACCATTTTGCTGTTTGTGACGAGGATTTTAACAAAGGTTATTTAGATTTGCCATGTTTGAAGCTTCTGTAAACACTTTTGCGCATGCTTGCTGCTTGCACTTTTTCCACGCAATGAGTTAATTGAGATGTCATTTAAATCGACTTTGGATAGTCTTTTTTCTGCAATTGTTGCTGAGATCACTTTGTGAGTATATACTAAAACGATTATTCTTTGAAATCTTGGTGAATAGTGGCAGAATATTTACCTAGCCACGATTTCAAAGAATAATAATTCTTAAATATCGTTCACATCTAGTCAACTGGATGGCTCAGTCGATCGAGCACTGGGCTGCCGTGTGGGAGATCGTGAGTTCGTCTCTGGCCAGACCAACACTCAGGGTCTTAAAAGAACTCAGGAGAAGGTGCTGCCTTTGTAATTACATCTAAAGAGTTTTCTCTGATATAGTCTCCATCTCAAAACCCTTGTTCATAAAATTCTAGGGCATGGATCCAGCGTTCCTAGTGTTGCGGTCTGGCCTGAATTCTCCAGCAAAGTGATGTGGCCAGCTTGTCAGTGATAAAATAATTATCTCAAAAAGGCTCATGGCATTATGAGACCACATGAGCAAGTTAGAACAGCTGCATGTCAAAAAGGAGTTCACCAAAATGAGGGCACATGTAGATGTTGGTGTAGATGTCATCTCTTCAAGGATCTAATTGAGTTGGGGATTAATTTTATCAGTAAGCAGAGGTGGCAGAGTGCATAAACTATATAGGGGGCTGCCGCCAGCGTGGTGTAGTGGTTAGGGCATTGGGTTTCATACAGTTCCCCCGGGTTCAAATTCTGTTCAAACCTCTGGCCTGGATTTGTTTCCGGTTGTCCTGGATTGACTCCACCACGCTTTGTAAATAGCCAACTGGTACCTTCCTGCCAGTTGAGGTTCTTAACCCATTCATTCCCAGGGGTTCCCCATTGACAAGTAAAATCGTCTGGCATTAGACTCAGTAAAATACTAAGTCTGGCCAGTTTAGGCCGATTTGGACATCAAAGGGTTAATTAAATTAATCATGTTTCTGTTAAGTTTGAATTGTTTCTTTTAAATTGTTGAACGTGGAGTGCCTGTAAACTAGCTTGATAGCTAAGTGCACTACCACTATAAACAAAGCATTGTTATTATTATTATTATTATTATTATTATTATTATTGTTATTATTATTATTGTTATTACTAATATTTATTATTATTATTATTTATTATAAGCTTCACAGCATGTATAGTAAAAACATTGGCATTTGGTTCCAACAAAGGAGTAAACCCGACCATTAACCCATCAACTCCTGAGAGTCAGACTTACCGTAATAGATTTTACTCAGTGTCTAACACAGGGGTTTCATTAGAAGCAGGTCACCGGCAGTATACTGTCGTATGTTTGTCAGAAATTTGCCTCTCACCTCCTGCTATGTGCTCTGCCTTGATATTCACTCAAACCCTTGTAAAAGACAAGAGCGACTGCCGCTTACATTGATTAACCCAGGCATCTACTTCAAGAGTAATCGAAACCACTGTAATGGCAGACGATTATTTTTACACATCAATGAGTGGCAGTTCAGGAATCATTGTGCTAACAACCTCCACATCCACGTAAAAACTATGTCCCCTTTTAAAGTGGTTGTGGTGAGAATGGTTTTTGACTTTCAACTTTTTTTGTCGTATCATGTTTATAGGGTAGTAAACGTGTCCTCCCAGATGGGAAGCTTAAGCAGTATCTCTCCTTCACTGCAAAAACAGTTTACCTCCACAGCATCAACAATCCCAGAAATTTCAACCCTTATGGAAAAATATGTCAGGTATGTCAAATGTTTCAATTCAGAGGTTTCATTAAAAGCTGGAAACCAGCAAATTCCGCCGACTACTCCCTAAGTTATCACCACCTACTTTTCAAGAAGCTTGAATTACACGATTCTCACCGTTTCACTTTGATCCATGTTAATTTATTTTAATTCAATAAAACAACTAGAATATCAAGAAACCTTTTGCTGTATATTCTGCTCTCTTTTAGACATTGGATATTTTTATGAATTCCAAGTTATTTGCACTCGCCTTTGCCAATCGCCAACACAAAAAAGTTGTCCTCTAACTTGGCCATGTGCAGCTTCGTGTTAGCAAATATTTGTGACTGATGTTGATGCCCAGATTACTGGAAATGCCATTTCAGAGCTCCTACATTTAAAAGTTTTCTAGGGGAGCATGCCCCCAGAACCCCCTAGGGAAAAAGAGGCATTATGGCCCCCTCCTTGCCACACCCACCTACTTTACAAAACCAGCCATTTACTAAAAAACCGATTGAGACCCCGGTTTCATTCTCAAAAACAGGTGCTGTATTTGTATTTGTTTCACTGGTATTAAAATCTGGAAAATTCACAAGTAAAGTCCTTTTGTTGTGGTGTTAAGCTAATTAAACTAATTTTATTTGATTTACTTCCTTTCGGTTAGTTAGGGTTAGGGTTAGCCGGTACTTCTTCCTGTTTTTAATTTGACTGTGCCTGGTAATATATATTTTATTTTATCAGTGACTCTAGAGATGGAAAGATGGTTGAAAGGGGATGGCCTGATGATTCAGTTGTTGCTCCAGGTGTGCCCAACGGGTTTCATTATTTCCTTGTGCAAATTACACCTAAGGGGCCATTTTTATTTAGCTTGTCGTAGTTATTGTCAGCAGTGGTCTAACCATTCCATTATCGTTGTCAACTTTATCACTTCCCATTGGCACTGCCTTTGTCATCTGCTTACAGTTATACTTCATAACTACAGCTCTCCTGATTGTCTTGAGGATATTTAACGTAATATTTAAAGAACAAGCAGCAGTGTTTTTAGACCCGATAAAACATGTGCTGCAAGTTTTTTGAACAGCTTCAAAAACATTCCACAAAGAGAGTGTCCCTCTGGACTCAAAACAATGGTTCAAATTGTGAGAGGTGAATATTAGCACACAAGAAAAACAAGCTATGCCTTATTATAAAGAATACTAACGAGGAGTGTTTTATCAGGATATAAAGCTCATACACGTGACGTTTTATCGGTGTTTTGATAGGCTGTTAGGCTCATAAATTATTAATGAGTTTTTGAAAATAATAATGGTAATAATAAGTATTGACAATTATTATGAAATTTTCAACCTTAGATATTGTGTTTTGAGCATTCTGATCATAATACGATATATGAGCTGAATCAACCAAATTTGGCTTTAATTTCCAAGTGTCCAAGCATTCAGAATCTTATGAAAATATGATAAAACATCATTATTCCATAGGTGCTTGTTCCCCCTAAAGGGTAGTGGAAAGTGGTGGCTATTAAGAACACAGCCAATAGCCCTTTTGGTTGGTGTTGAGTAGTGCTTGGCACTACCTCTGAGTTAACCAATCGTAACACGCAAAAAGGGTTATTTACTTGTATTGCAAATAATACCAATATTTATAACACAACATCATCATCATCATCATCGTCGTCATGGTTACTCTTCTCGTCGTGGTCATCATACACTCTGTTTTCAATTACACATGGCTCTGATTTTTTAACTTGTTGCATTTATCAGCTTACAGGGTATCTAAAATAGGAGTAACTTCCCTCACCATGGCACAAGGGCGTCAGTTCAAACAGGATTCCCGCGAAGGAATTATTGTGAATTCTGTGAGTAAATGTTCACTTAAACCAAGGGTGCATACCATCTGTTATTAACAAACTGTCATTGCATAACTCATGCCCTGATGGAAAAAAAGTATGACAAAAGATCATCAATTGCTTTGTTGTCATATTAGGCTACATTACTGTACTGTTTGCCTGCTAGGAGAGGTCTTTTCTTTTTGGGTTTACTGGGCTGACTACCACAGGAAGACACCTCTGCAATGGGTCGAAACTCACTTTGATCCAACCGCCGTCCACAACTTGAGCGGCACCCTTCAAACCGCATTCCCCATGATATGGTTGCTGAATGTGACTTGAGCCCGCTGTGCCCCGCGCATTCCTTCACAGTAATTCCGCTGTTTTCAAGTGAGCCCACACAACATAAAGTGTGATGTGAGGATTTGATCTCTAAGTAACCACCGTGCATACTCAACACAGTGAGTTTCGACTCATGGCAGAGGTCTTATCAGCCCAGCGAATTCAAGAAAACAGACCTCTGCTGGTAGGGAACTGCACGGTTAGTTAGCAGATAAAATTAATTCACAGCCGCTTACTGTGAAAACCATCTGACAATCCTGTTGCTCCCCAGGTGGCCTGCAAAGGAGGCTGGGGAAAAAGGATATGGATTTTTTTGTATCATGCTCTCCGTGTTTCGCAAACCAGCTAGAAAAAACTGAAAAGTTGTCTTTTTCGTTTAGGTTTGTCCTGGTTGGGTGAGGACTGATATGGGAGGACCCACTGCACACAGGTCTCCAGAGGAAGGTCAGATCTGTTTTTGTTTATTTTATGTCAGTTCAGCTGCATCTACAGTATTTATTGACATTTTTAACTGTCACGCAACCTTCCCGCCCTTGTTTGACGAGGTGTTGCTGCCCCGGCGAGCATCACCGGCAGAAGCAAGAAGAGCGTCATGCTACGTGACATATAAGGCACTAATAACATTCACACCCATATAGAATACACGAACTATCCCTACAGCTGTGGCTTTTCACGTCGTTGATTCAGTTTTGTCCTTCCATAGGTGCTGATACCATTGTGTACTGTGCCCTTCTTGCTAAAGGAGCAACAAGTCCAAATGGGGAATTTGTGTACAGTAGGAAAATACTGCCATGGGCATCAGGCAAATAGAAATTTCATAATGGCGTGAATTTTGGCCGTCGCTTGCTGAATTCCGACAAAATGGTGTCATAATCACTTACACTTTGCCAAAGAATATTACTATTACAGTATTACTAGAATAGCCCATTTCCGAGTTGCTGCATGCTTCAGTTTCAAAGCGAGTCCTGGTGCACAGCCATTCAAATGGAAATGAGTTGCGTATTCTTATGCAAATCAAACTCATTTCTCTTACAATAGTTGAGCACCAAGACTCGCTTTGAAACCGAGACAAACAGCAACTCGGAAATGGCCCATTACTATTGTTTCATGACGTTTTCGTAGCAGTCGTCTTCTTGCTTGCGTAAGCTCCCAGATTAGAGAACTTAAGCAGCGACGACGACGACGGCGACGGAAACGAGAACGTCATCTCAAAATATAAATTCCCATTATTCACTTATGTTATCACTATGTGACTATTTCAAACCCTTACCTTTTTTAATATGACAAGGGTGTGGTAGTTCCTCAAGAATGACACTGATCAGAACGGCGCTTGATTTAGGGGAGAAAATGAAAATTTATCTCCAAGTGCTTGCGTCCTTGTTGTTTTGCAGACGATGGCGAAGAAATGGACAAAAGTAAAAAAAGCGCACGTGCAGGGCGTGCAAAGCTATTGTTTTTGCCCACTAATGCAAATTTCTGACGTTCTCGTTGCCGTCGCCGTTGTCGTAGCTTAAGGCTCGATTCACACGGTACCGGACGAATTTTCTACTGGTTGAAAAATTTGACCGGCCATTTTTTTAGCACGGAACCGTGGAATATTTGCGCTTTGTTTACACGGAACTGACGAACCGGATTTAAGTTTAACCTTGGTTTTCCCATCTGTTCATGTGCAGAGCGCTACTTCACGAAATCCAAAATGGCGCCAAGAAAGAGAAATGCTGACGATAGTAGCTGAGTTAGCACGCATCCATGTAACCACGCCTTTACCGTGCAAAATTTAGACGGTGAAGGTGTTCACAGCGCACCGGTTAAATTTT
>NC_090876.1:8879796-8884796 GCF_036669935.1 Montipora foliosa
AGTTTTTAGGTGTCAATAAAAAACAATTGCTTAAATTGCCAGATACTAAAGAGCGAGGATTATTTCTGTCTTTCGTTCCTCGAGGATCATTTCTCGATTTCGTACATTGAAACAGGGTCTTAAATGAAGAGAAAGGGCTGCCTTTGTGTTAACATTTATCCGCGTTTCTGAAGGGACAATTCCAGTAAATTACTGTCTCAGAAAAGATAGAAAACTTGTTCACGAATTTGAAATGACATCTGTGTCGCGTCACTTGTTTATAAACACAGGGTGTGCATCAGAGAGACGACCCCAGCAGCCCGATTTTAACGTCTGCTCTGTGATGGTACAACTTCCAGATCTTCTCATAAAACAGCAGTAAACTTTTTACCTTGTTTCATATCTTTTTTCTGGAAACAATGAAGGATGTTAAAAAAAACTCCACCCACATTGGTTAGAGAGAGTACCTATAGGGGATGACTCCCTTGGAGGTCGACCACTGGTTCGTATTTGTTCAGTGAAGTGAAGTGAAGCTGTTAGTCTCTCCCCTCGGGGCTTTTCAGGACTAATTGACAATGCTTTGTGGGGGACGTTTAGCCAGACTGCGTGTTACGCGGTTTACAATTAATTTTAGGAAGTGATAGATGCCCACGTCCAGATAAGGTCAGACCACAACACCGGGGACTACGTCCCCTACTCTTATCGAATAGTGAGTGGGTTCTTTATCATCCCATACTGTTTAATTTCCAACAAGGGCTATGAGACGGGACCTCCGGTTTACAGTCCTTATCCGAGAAGACTTGCCAGTCTAACCATTCGCAGATGTAATTAAAAAGGCAGCACATTCTCCTCAGTTATTTTAAGACCCTGAGTATTGGTCCGGCCGGAGTCGAACTCACGGCCTCCCGTATTTCTCTTAATCAAACACTTTAAACAGAAAAGAAAAGTAGAAACTCTTTGAACGTGATTGATTCGAGTAATAATATAATTTAGTATAAATACACAGGTGATTAAACAAAATCGCGCGCTCTCATTGGCTCGCTATCTCGGATTAGCAGTCGATAATCACCTCGACGGACAAAATGACAGCCAGTAGTCGTTTTGCCACTGTAAGTGAAGATAATTTCGCGTTGAAATGTTTTTTTTTTCTCTCTTTTTTGAAATAATCACCTGTGTATTTATACTAAAACAATTATTCGCCGAAGGCTCATTGATTATCGGTGAATATTCACTTCGACTTCGTCTCAGTGAATATTCACGGATAATCACTGAGCCCTCGGCGAATAACACAGGCGGCCCAGAGTCGGAAGGTAAACAATTATAAGGATTTGTATGGGAATCTCGATAACAGACTGAAAAAGATATTTACCCGCAAAAGTTCTCAATAAAAAAGCCGTACTTTATTGTCATGGTGAATTTCTTGCTTTTTGTGTGTTTTTTTGCCTGATTGAATGTGATTTAAGCGACTTCTCAAATTCTCGAGTCGTCACTCTTCCCTAAATAAAGGAAAGGCTGGCAACTCATTTCTAACTTACCTCAGATCTCGCCGAAAAAATTCACACTTCTCCGGCATCAGTCACGCTCAAACTCCGGCGATGGCTACACGGATAAATTTACTTCCCCTTGACCAAGGTTCAAGGTCCAGCGAGTATCCATTGCTGAGAAACTGCGAAAAATATTCAAATTTTCAAACTCCTTTATTTAGGGAAGAGTGACGACTCGAGAATTTGAGAAGTCGTTTAAATCACATTCAATCAAGCAAAAAACCACACAAAAAGCAAGAAATTCACCATGACAATAAAGTACGGCTTTTTTATTGAGAACTTTTGCGGGTAAATATCTTTTTCAGTCTGTTATCGAGATTCCCATACAAATCCTTATAATTGTTTACCTTCCGACTCTGGGCCGCCTGTGCGAATAATTGTTAAATAAAACATACTTTTGAAGAACAAAAACGGGCCTAAGCATTCTTCAACGTGGAGCTTGTCTTCTCAGTTGAAATCAGTTCATTGAAGAGATTTTTTTCGCCATGGAAACCTAAACTAGTGTTTTCACAAACAAAGTTGAGCTATTGTTCTTATATTACGAGTGGTTAGTAATTAATTTGTTTCGGTAATACGTCAAATACGTTTGTTGATTTAACTGCCACTCCTCAGGTTGCATATGGGCTTTGGAATAGTGTGTGCTGTTCGATAGCTCGGCGGCTGAAGAAATCTAGGCTCAATTTTTGCATTAACTTAAAGATTGTTCCATGTTCGCACTTACATATTTCACCCCATTCTGTTCTCGGTAACTCGTGGAGTATTAAGGTTGAGCGATTCGAAAACAAACATTCAAAGTGTTGAGTGTTTCAAAACAATGCTGTTTTGTCTACAGATCTTTGCTAATGGCCCCGGCAAGGCTTAATGAGCCTTCTAAATTTATTTTCAATTTTTTAAGTGTCTTCTTTTAAGAAAAGCGTTTGCGGTATTTCCTCTTTTCTTGGCAGCTGTTTTAAAAATAAGTTTAACTATCCGGCAAACATAGGCGCTTTCGTTGAGTGTAGGCCTACAGCCCGTAAAAAAGTGTGTTTAACTTTGAAACCGGAAGCAATATTCTTCAATTCCGTCGTGTGTTATATGGACCGCCTGCTTTTCAACGAATAGCTGTCAAAGTTGAGCTAATTTACCGGCCGAAAACAAAAGGTTATGGATTATTACGCAGATATTGTCCAATTTTTATGGTAATGGTTTAACAATAATCCATCGCCATCCTTGAACCTTTGTTTACCCTTGTTACTTTCAAATCACACATCTTTCGCACGTTTGTAATTTTAGTGACTTGCCGCTATCAGTTTTATGGCTAAATCTTCGATTTCTCCTGCAGTTCCCTTGCCTGCTGTCGTTGGCTTCGATGGAAGAAAAAACGACGTCGTATTTTGTGGCTCCGAAGGACAACAACACGTTGTCTTTTTTCCAGGCGATGTACAGGTAATGTCTGCAAATTCTAGGCCTCTTTAATAAGCTGTCGAATCGTTACGTTGTGGAAGTGCCGAAGTTTTACGCGTAGTACGTTTGTTATAACCAAAAATCATCCTTTATCCAAAGCTAACCGGTGAGAATATGAGCAGAAAATTGGTAAATGTTCTGAAAGAATAAGTAACCTCAATCGCATGTCAATCGAATAAAATCGGTCACGATTAATACGCTTGAGAAAAGTTTTGTTTGCAGGTTCATTGAAACTAAAAGTTTTGAAGTGGCTGCGGGTTTATTTGTCACTTAAAAGAGGAAATTTGTTTAACAAAGAGCTTTCTAATCGACTTTAAACGATTGGTCCTTCAACTTTGAGAAATCGTGTGGTCGTTAACGCCTGCAAACGGGTTCAATATACGTTCGATTTTGTTGAACAGCGATGTTGTAACTGACCGTTTCCCCCGGCCCTCTTTCAACCGTGTTGAAGCATGTTTAAACAAAGTTGCCCACCTCAGCAGTCAACATCGTTTAACATCGTTCAACGAAATCGAAAGCATGTTGAAGCAAATGTTGTTTGCTTGTGTTTTAAAAGAATCTCTATCTTTTGAAGTTCGGGGTTCGTTACAAACCGAAACTAGCATTTTGACTATAACTGCATTTCGTTTGGCTGAGTTCTTGCGTCAGTCAGGGAGCCGTTCTCGATCAACGACGAGCAACTCTCGAGCAATTCTCGATCAACGACGAGCGACGAGCACGTGAGTTTTCCATTTGGCTCCGCACTTGTTTATCAATCCCTTCAAAACAGCAATGAGAAATGGTCGGGTTTAAAGTTTTGTGAAGGATGTGACGATGTATTTTTACACCTGTCAGCGCCCTGAAAGCTTCTACCACGCTCATTTCGGTAGACATCCAGGAGGCAGGTACAAAACAATGTTACCAATGCTAACATTAGGCATAAAAACTCTTGTTTAGGTCTTGTTAGGGCTAAAGTTAGCTTTAATGAATGTTTGGGATTGGTAAAACAATGACCTGTGATCTGTGTTTTGTACCAGCCGACATTCAGGACAATTTCTGCACATTTTCGAAGCGGAACGTCTTGTAATAAATGATGTCAAGTGCTACGTCCAATGCTAAGGAGGATTTTGGATTGACGTCCTAATAGCCTCTTATTCGCTTTTCCTTGCTTAACGACTTGAAATAAACGCGAAATGATTTTCAGATGACCTTCTCCTGAGCTGTTGTGGTCGTTCTTTTCCAAGCTCCATCATAAGCCGAGGAGTTCATAAGAAAAATGTGACACTGATAAAAAAACAACTCGACTCTTCATTAGTATTTCGCGTTTATTCTCTCTCGTTAACGTTGTACAATAGGGAGCTTAAATGTCAACGAATACGTCACTCTAAAATATAACTAAACGCTATCGCAGGTATTTCGCGATTATTCCGTCTTGTACATCTTGTACAATACAGGTGAACTATCCCGCAGATGGATGGATGTGAACGGGTTTTAAGTTAAGGTAGTCAGTGAATGGTTCATTGTTGTACACTCCCGTTGTCGTGAAAACCTAAAATTTGGTGATTTCACGTTGTTCAGTCTTTTGTTTTGCACATTCGGCAAGATTACTGCTTGTTTTGTGGCGTCGTCAGGGCCTTATAGCCGTCGTCTTTGCTTAAACTGCCTAATGTGCGCGAATTATCCAATAGGCCTTTTTCGATATATTAAAATTCAGCTTGATAGCGAGTCAGTGAGGACAAAGACAAAGGAAAGTGGATGACATGTAAATAGTTTTCACATTAATTCCCACGTGTTTCTATTGTCTTTGTCCTCACTGCCTCACTTTCAAGCTGAATATTTAATATATCGAAAATGGCCTATTACTGGATGCGTAAGGACAGGTTGCAAACAAAAGTAAAAAATAGACGATTCACTGTTGTATGCTTAGGTTGTCGTCAAATCCTTAAATTTTTTTTGGTGATTTCAAGTTGTTGTTTTGCAGAGTAACGCAAAAATAAATGCTAAAATGCGTGCCGCACGTGCAGCACGGTTCTTTCTCCTCGTTCAACCAATGAT
>NC_090876.1:8887296-8904796 GCF_036669935.1 Montipora foliosa
TGAGATATAAATTGATTGCCTTTAGCTTTAAGGCGAAATTCAGTCGGTTTATTCCAAATAAGGGACCTTGGGTCTAGACCCAAGGTAAGCCAGCCAGACCGAAGACTCTTAATCAATCTGACCAATCAAAACAGGCCGAAGCAATCCGAAACGAACCAATCACGACTTAGCCTGCGAAAGCAGAGGTATTTCCGTTGGTAAACGACCGCAGGAAATATCACGACTCACGTCGAAGCTTATACATGTTGCAGGCGCCAAACGCGGGAGCACACGATTGATTTTTGCCTCTTTGTTAAGAAGTTGCGCGAAATATCTTGACAAATCAAAATCTACAGTAATGCAGAGCCAAAACAAACGCATATACATCCAACTTCCACTTTCAAAACCCCCTCTGAGAAATGCGCAATTGAAAAAAAAAAGCTCAACATCCGAGCTAATTGTGCCCGGTCGGAACTGAAAGCTCGCACTCTAAAGATCGCTATTGATGTATCTATAAAAATAAAAATAAAAAAACTACACACAAATTTTCACACGTAGATATGGAGCTGTTTCAAAGCAGATGTTTCTTCAAGTGCGAAATCGATTTGAGATTCTTTGCCGGTGATCCAGAACTAAATTTCTATTATGTTGCATAGTTTTAC
This sequence comes from Montipora foliosa, assembly GCF_036669935.1. Taxonomy (NCBI): domain Eukaryota; kingdom Metazoa; phylum Cnidaria; class Anthozoa; order Scleractinia; family Acroporidae; genus Montipora; species Montipora foliosa. The sequence goes on from NC_090876.1 coordinate 8,887,938, forward strand.
AGATACCAAATGACGAGGAAGACCCCACAGATGAATTTCCAGTTATCCTCGTTGGTTTTAGTAAAGGTTGCGTCGTCTTGAATCAAATTGTTTACGAACTGTCCATAGCGTTAACTGGCAGCGATTCGCGCCTGAGTGACTTTGCTTCACGCATCTCCATGATGTACTGGTTAGATGGTGGCCATAGCGGTGAATCGAACACGTGGATCACGGACGAGAAATTTCTCGATCATTTGGCCAAATATGTCCCCAGCATCCGCGTGCACGTGACACCCTATCAGATCCAGGACTCTTCTCGACCATGGATTGGAAAAGAGCAGAAGAAATTCGTAGAGAAGCTGCACTCACTTGGCGCGAAAGATCTCAAGGTCAAAGTTCATTTTCAAGACAGAGACCCTTCACTCGCTTTCCACTTTAAACTTCTCGAACATTTTAAGGGGAAAATTTGAACTGCTGCTATATCTTTCTTTGTCAACAGATTATTTATTAACTGTATTCTTAGGCTAAATCACCATTCCAAAAATTTACTTAAGACCGTTGCCCTGAAACATTAAATGATTGTTAAATCTGAGATACAAAGACTTATCAGTTTAAATTCTCGCTGTAGCCGCCAAGCTACTGGGCAAGGCTTAAACGACATAAACTTGTGCATTATTCACTTCGTTATGTTTCCACACGTTTAATAACAACCGAAGTGTGTGTAATATTATTCTGGAGAACTTCATTTTAATATCCGTCAACTATGGCGCGTTTTTCTTATCAAAATTCAATTTATCACTCGTTTTTACAAACGACCTTCGTTTTTCAACTTTAACGTTCGTTTTATTTAACCTCGACATTCGTTTTTCAACTTTAACGTTCGTTTTAGTGAAGCGTGACGGTCGTGGACTGACGTCTATGGCGCGCTTTTAAGCCTGGTTTTCACTAGCGACGCAAGCATAAGAGCGCTTTTTTCAACGTGAAAACGGGGTCGACGCAAGGACCGCGGGGGGGAGGGGGGAGGTACTCCCTTATAAGGGCTTAATGGGGACGTGCGGCCAGCCAGGGTATGTTTTTCGGGATTTTTGTCTTGAACAGGGTATCGAATTTATCATTTTTTGTCTTAATCAGGGTATCGATTTATCAATTTTTGTCTTAAACTGGGTTAAATGTCTTAAATAGGGTATCAAAAATCGCAATTCTGTCTTAAAATGGGTAGGAAAATCAGCGATAGTTGTCTTAAACAGGGTCAGGGTATGAGGGCCGCGCCGCACCTCCCCAACCAGGGATACATCGAGTACCCCCCCCCCCCCCCCGACCCGGGGCAAGGACAAGCACGAGAATCAAACTTTTACCTTTTCCTTGCGCTTGCTCTTATGCTTGCGTTCGCTTGCGTCCTGTGAAAACGAAACACAGGATAAGCACAAGGAAAGTTGTTGCGTCTGGCCAGTTATAGCACTCGCTCGAGATTCCCTGCGTCTGAGCATTTGAACAAAATGGCGGTTGCCGTGGTTGATTTTTATGCTTATGTCGACGCTCGTTTTCACAAGGATAAGCTGCTTATGCTTGTGCTTGCGTCCCTAGTGAAAACCAGGCTTTAGTGTCAAAATTGGGTCACCTCGCAGCTCTTACAAGGTCTCACCTGATTGGAGACCACCCTTGAGGTTTAACAAAAGAACAAATAACAGAAACAATGGACCCTAGGCCTAAAACAAAAGGGCCATTGTTTGTGTTACCCTAGGCCTAAAACAAAAGGGCCATTGTTTCTGTTATTTGATCTTTTGTTAAACCTCAAGGGTGGTCTCCAATCAGGTGAGACCTTGTAGGAGCTGCGAGGCTACCGTCAAAATTCAAACATGCCATTCAAACTTTCAATTCGTTAATTCAAATACTGAATTCGGCAGTTCAAATGTTCAATTCACGTCACAAGTCACAGGTGATTGTTTTACCAATACAGAAGAAATCGTAAACATTCATTTTAAGCTAACCTTAGGCCTAATTGAATTGAATTGCCGAATATTACTGAACTGAATGTTGAGTTGAAGGTTTGAACAGCTAAATCGACTGTTTGAATTGCCGAATGCACGTTAGAATTTTGACACTAAAAACGCACCATAGTCACCAACTGGTAAGTTCAACTTCTAACATGCTTAATTTGGGGAAGCCCAATTAATATATGCGCTTAATTAAGTCCTTTTTGATCTCCCCACCACTGTTGTAATTTATATTCTTCTTTCTTTTCCTCCTTTCTTGTTTGTATTTATTTTGTATATGTCTTTATGCCGCTAAGATATTTAAATAAAGATAAACAGCGATGTCATGACATTTTCATTGTTAAAATGAGTTTTTTGGTCGCCTCAAATAGCTTCTCCAAAAAAAAATTAAGTAAACACGGGACAATCCTTGATTCGTCTGGACTTTTCTTTCGCAATAAGTAGGAAGGGTAATGAGGATATACCATGCAACGAAACTTTCATGATAATCGCTGTGGTACATTATCTTAAGAGATACATTAGGTACCTAGGAGTTGCTGTGCAGAGTAATGTGCAGAGTCGTTATTGTAGGCGCTGGCCAAAACAGTCGTGGGCTCTCGAAGCAACTGTTTGTTCTATTTTCGAAGAGTTGACTTGTCTATAACCCCGAGGTTCATTCGACGTCAACCTCGTTCCCAGAGCTTTTCTCCGCCGAGGAGGGCCCAACCGCCCCCTGCTCGGCATGGAAAAGCCCTGGGAACGATGTTGATTCGACGTGCACGTGTGCACGTTGATTCGACGCGCAAGAGGTTGGGGCGGGGCCCCAAACCTCTCCCGGCTCGGCTACCATGGGCCCCAAACCTCTCGCGGCTCGGATACCATAAAAATTGCGAATTTTCTAGATGGTTTCCCTCAGGAGAAGAAAAGATTTTGCATTTCAGTGACTTTTCTCTCAGGAAAACCATTTTTCGCGTTCCACCAAATACTATTTTTCCCACCAAGCAAGACGACGCGTGCAACTGTGAAACCACCAATGTTCTCTCAAAAAACTCCCAAAAATTCAAGCCATTCTCAATTTAAAATTAAGGTCACCAAGTCGACACGCTACTAGTTATTATTTCTCTTTTTCATAATGCTATTCCTTCCTTTCCTTGCTGCTCAGCGGGAGCTAATAAGACATTTTTAGTTTTGGTCCGCCAACATGGCGGCGATTGCGTCACATGAAAACCTCCTATTCGTCCTTTCCCGATCCGCAAAGAGCGCAAAGACCTTTATTACAAGTGTTACACAGTTACAAAAGGCTGGCATCTTAATTCTATAACTGATACAGAGAATTTTTAAAAACACTCATAAGAGATCGCTTTCGGCCAAGAAGAACACCCAAAGGTACAATCTTCCCAAAAAGAAGCTTCAAGTTCGTAACTGTTAAATCAGTTGTTTTTCGGATCCGCTTTTGTTCTCAAGATCCGGTAGACCAGAACTTTGCCGGAAAAGTAAATTTGGAGGCCACCCAGTGAGCAATGGTTTAAAAAAAAATGCGCTCAGTTTACAACTTTGTGTTGTTTTCTTTTGTGCTGCCTCTCGGCATTTTTTCTTAATCGTGTTAAAAGCTTCGAAAAGTTTGCATTCAATTTGAAAATTGATGGTAAACGTTTTCCGGTGATCTGGAAAACTGTTTATAAATCCATTTCCTAATCATTCGACTAATGGCCCACTGTTTCGTCCATTTTAAGTAAACTACCTCAACGATGATTATTTCTTTCTTGTCGAAAATTAAGCTATGATGTATGCCAATATGTAAGCGAGGATGAAATCAGCGTCTGTCGACTAATGTCCTATTTTGTGTTTCCTTCCCAAGTGTTATCATGGCAACAATTTTCTAGAACTGCAATTAGATATTTCGCTTAATGCGCAAATAATTCCTTAGTAGGTTTTGTGTGGCGTGAATGCCGGACTCGCTGAACTTCAGGCAATAAACAAATTTTAAAGAGTTTTGGTTCGGTTTTAATTCCATCTGGATCAATACATGTATATATTAAAGTCGTATAAATCACTTGGAGCACGATTTCACAATATCATTCATGATTGCCTGCCTTGGGTCATTTGTTTCTGAAGTTTAAAAAACAACGTCTAATGATGTCCTTCTGTTTTTTTTTTTCTTTGTTTCTTGAAGGCTTTCCAAAATTATTTCGTAAACTGGCCGGTAATTACATGACGAATTTTAAAGTGAGCTGAAACTCCAGCCAGGCTTTATGTCTCGATTAGAAAAACGTTGTAAATTAAATGGCTGAAGAAGTGTAAACCGTGGCCCGGAGAAACTTGGACAAGACTCTTTTATCCCCACAAAGCCGGTTTGTTGCGGCCAATTCCTTTTTCACAAGAGCAGAAACTATGCAACAGTGACAAAATTTTACTTCTGATCAGGTTCCATGCATGTGATTAGGAGCTCAGATAACCTACTCGAATACTGTCCAAATGTTAACGAGAAATGTCATGAACCACAAGATTTGCTTGCTAAACTTGTTTACACGGCCAAAACTTTTTGTCGAAGATGCGTCGTGTCCTTCACATCTCATTACAGACTTGTACAATTTCGGGAAATAATCATTCCAAAATGCAACTTTCTGCGGTTGGAAGTTCTTGGCCATGTGTGGAGTGGCTTCAATTCGAAGATACGCCTGATTCCTTGGATCAAAATTCTTCCATTCTATGCCGAAGGCGTGTTCTGGTGATGGCACTCCGTCTTTCACAAAGTTAATGTACGCGGAGACCATGAAGTCGCTGATATTTCTGTCCTCTTCCGTGTATAGATGTGGCACGCTGCGATTCAAAAGAGGAACGCCGAATACGTAAGAGGTGATGTCTCCGTGCGCCACGCCTTCCCAAGCTCTCTTGGGGCTGTGCTTAGAACGATGTCGAAACTCGTACAACCAGGTCGGTGAATTTTGACTTTGGAATGTGAGGCTTGCGTGTGTTGGCGCCACAATGAAGTAATCGGTAAATGCGTCGATTAAACTCTTCCGAATTTTTGTGGAATTGTTGTTGGTTTCTGGCCAATGAGAGTATTGAAAGAGAACGGCGTCTACCAACAGCGGCTTTCGCTGGGTTGAGTGCGATATGCTGTTGACAATATACATTTCTATGTTCCTTCTAAAAGAGGATCTATCAAATTTTTGCGAGGATGAACCTAGTAAAAAAGACCCTTCGTCACTGACAAACCCAGCCATGGTTGGTACCTTCTGAAACTTGCCCGCTTTTCGTAGATTTATCGGAGAATCGAGCAAAAAACGTTTATCTATAACGGGATAGAAAAAGCCTCCTCCGGCAAATTGCAAAATTTCCTGCGCTTTTCTCGACCTCAAGCATTTCAACATTAGATCCGTGTTTTTGACGTCTGCACAGTCTAATTTCTCAGCAAGGCGTCTCGAGGACTGGAAAACTCCCGAGTTGTCATGAAACGCAAACGGCGACAAATCTGTTCCACTTTCTGTTATGACACGATGAAAAAGACCCCGCGAGAGTGGGGACAATAGATGAAGATTGGCACTTGCTCCGCCGGCGCTTTCGCCTAAAAGAGTTATCCGTGATGGATCACCTCCAAAATGTTCAATGTTCTTATTTATCCATCTCAATGCTTCAACTTGATCCAACATTCCATCGTTTCCTGGCGCATTTGAATCACCTGTAGAGAAGAAACCAAAGGGACCCAAGCGATATTGAATAGTTACAAGAATAATTCCTCGTATTGCCAAATATTCGCCGGGCGACACGGCTCGAATGGGCGTCCCAGCGAAAAATCCACCGCCGTGAATGTATGCCAGGACAGGAAACGGCTTCCTTGACTTGGACGCGTTGACTGGCGTGTAGATGTTGAGGTACAAGCAGTCCTCACTTATGTTGTCGGTCTCGGAGAAGCCGTCCCAAGCTTGGCGAATTGACGTGTTGTAATGATGGATCATTTGCATACAAATGCTTTTGAAAGACGTTGCCTCATATACAGTGTCTCTCCATCCCTTATGTGCCTTTGGCGGGGCGAATCGTAGGCTTCCCAGTGGCGCCACTGCGTAAGGTATGCCCAGAAATTTATGAATGGCTTTCTCGGATCCGTGGGCGTTCGAAATTACCTGTGTCAGGCCTTGAATTGAGCCCAGTTGTGTTATTACGAGGGCGTTCGGATCGTGGGCTTGAACTGCAGCCATCAACAGCGCAATTCGTGATAAAAGGAACAATTCGCAGGAAGCTGTCTTTTTTCTTCCAGCCATGTTTACCTCGATAGGTGAAAAATGGCTGGCTCACTCATCAAGTCGTGCTGTTTGTGTTTCATGGACCAGCGATATGATCTTAATTAGGTCCAAAAAGGCAATTTGGGTTGTTAAGCTCTGTTTTCAATGCGTAAAATAAACGGAAATGAATACGACGATATTCCATTAATAAAGCCCGCGAGGGGTACGAATCAAATATCAAACTATCGTAATTGAACTTAACACCTTTCTTGAAAGGTAATTGCCTCATTGTCGCCTGCATGTCCGAAAGAGTACATTTTAATTTGTCAGTTTTTGAATTTCATTTTCGGTATTGACGGAATATTTTTTAAAATTAATCATCAAGAAAGTTTTGAAAAGGTTTCCAAGTTACTTTTAAAATGATGTTATGAAGCTTTTCAAATCATTCATTGGCCTCCATTTGCTTTCAAATTGGATAGGCTTGACGTCATTGGTTCCAAGACAATTTATTTAGTTTGCAATTCTTTCCTTGTCAGATCCTCTTAGACTCTACAAGAAATGAATTTGCAGACCGTTATTCCATAAGAAACGCTTGGCTACCTCCATTGTTTCTGTACGTTGACAATTCGCAGGGGAAGCATTGCCACTTCGTTAGCAAATTGCGAAGAAGCGCACCCCTTGCAATTTATTTCGATTGCTTGCATGCAGCATCTCTTTTCTCTTAGCGAGGGGAGCGTTTCGCGACATTGCCACGACAGCGATTGCAAACGATGGGAGATGACTTAAGCTCGATTGTCATGTCACGAGTCGGACTCAAAAAAAGGCTCACTGTCTAAGTTGCGACGTTTATTTGTTTGGATTAGTTTCTGTTTGAAAATTAATATGCCAGAGGAGTTTATTCCTGCGTTTTCCGGAAAACTAAAGTTCGTGCCCTGGAAAGGCGACACTCTCTCGCCCTAGCGATAAACCGACAGAGGAGTTTTGAACCCAACAAGATCAATTTCCCCCTAAAAGTGGCTTAAATAGACATAACGTGAGGTTTTTCTGTGGTGCCCACAGTTTCAGTGTGAACGCCATTTTTTTTAAAGTTACTATGGTAAATATGTTTTTGATTTGTCGCGATAGCGATGGCGGCAGGACTTGACAAAGCCCGGTTTATCGTGGGTGGCAAGTTAACAAGTATTCGCCAAGACGCGGAAAGGTAAATACCCGCCACTAGCCACCGACACTGAAGTAAATAGTTGTTTTAGTATATAATAAAACAGTGAAATGATATAACACAAAAAGATGATTTTAACTCATTTATTCCTGCAACGATAACAATATTCTCGGGACCTAATCCCGCGCGAGTTACTCGGAAATGAATAGCAAAGGAATGTGCGGAGATCAATTCAGTTGCCAATCAGAGCGGGCCTTCAACGTTATCAACTGTTTTAGTATATAACTGGGGGTAATCGTGGATTAAAGGGGTGCGCTCGATTACTTATACAGGATAAATGCATGAGAATTGCGGATGAAAGGGAGATTTGTGAAGCCCAGTAAGGCGATTATCTAATCACGCTGATATACTTCCGTTATCTTGGTCAAATTTCAGGCAGTAATCATCACAGAGATTTCACATATCACGTTTAATGGAAACGGCAAAAACGTCGGCCGAAATTTGCATTTTGCAATTTTCCTTTTGAGAGACATCACTGCCAAGCCAGCCACAACACTGGGGACTCCATCCCCCACCCTTCTCGAATAGTGTGTGTGGGTTCTTTAAAGTTACGCAGGGAACCTTTGAACATACGGGGCCAACGCTTTATAGACCTTATTCATAAATGGCGGCCAATTTATAATTCTTTTGTCGAAGTGCAAATTAGCCTACCAAGCCTCGATACCATACAGTGAATTGAAAAGAATTCTTGCTCTAAAATGAGGCTTGGTAGGCTAATTTGCACGTGGACAAAAGAATTATAAATGTGACCGCCATTTATGAATAAGGTCTATAGTCTTTCCGACAAGACTTGAAAACAGCGCAATGAACCAATCAAAATTCGTTGCAGTGCCGTGTAACTTGCTCAAAGCTCGGGAAAAATCGCACGTGCAACTGATTCGCGATTGGTTTTGGCTTTCCTTCTCATTGGTTGATAAAATGGCACGATATTTTTAAACCAATCACGAAGCGTAGCAATTGCATTCGCGTAATTACTTTCGATAGTCATTTGAAAACTGCTCTATTTCTTTTTATCTAAACAATTTATTTCAATGAAATAAATCTCCTAGTTACGAACCTCCCCCTCCCCCTTCCTTGTCGTGAGATGTATCGGTTATCTGCGCTTTACCATAAAAAACATTGCTTTGGGTTGGGGAAGGGAGGGGGGCATTTTAGGGCTTTTATTGGAGTTATTGTCTAAAAGGACTAAACTACTTTTGTCCCGGATTGTAGAAAGACAAACGTCAGCGTTCTCGTTTCACGTAAACGAGAAGATAAATCTCTCAATTTTTCTTGACTCTTTAGAGGCACAGGTCCCAGTTAGTTCCCTTAGTATGACGGAGATCGAACACATCCCATTGGAATGAATGACATAAAAAGCGACCGAGGGAGGAAAAAAAGACCGCCAAAAACGCTAAAATCCCTGGGGGAGACACCCTATTGAAGTTGCGGATATACTGTATGTAGTAGATTGAGGAGAGAAATCTGGACAACTGATTGCATGAGTGAAAATGTGGTTCGGCCGGGAATTGAATCCGGGTCTCCAGGTGAGGTCAATATACAGCCACATTGCCAGCGTGATTGGTTTGGTGGCCGAGTGGTTAAGCATCTGACTAGTAAACTGGAGACCCGGATTCAATTCCCGGCCGAACCCCATTTTCACTCATGCAATCAGTTGTCCAGATTCCTCTCCTCAATCTACTATTAATTACTTCTTAAGGGGATAGGACCGTGCATAGCCGATCAACTGGGGAGTAGTGAGGCGATCCTGACTTGCAGGCAATCAGTTGTCCAGATTCTCCCACCCTATACGATTATATTCTCGGTTTTCACATGACGTCACGACCGCCATGTTGGTGCCCAAAACAAAGAAAAGGCGGCCATGTTGGTACCCCGACCAAATCCTCCGGGAATTTAACTCTATTATTATGCAAACGCTTCCTTTTGTTTTCGTTGAAAAACATGGCTGTTGATCACGTGAGTGAAAACCAGCAATATATTATCTATCTATTCTAGGTCGTTCTTATGGGTGCAAATCTCGGATTGTGATCTCACTCGACTGCATTAAAAATCATTACGGTTGATAAAATTCCCGGCGTCTTTTTATGGGGACCAAAATTGAAATGATCTAGTTAAGGCGAGTATAATCTCCTTTGAGCTTGATCTCCACGTGATCTCCCGAGGGCAATCATAATATGGCAACACACTCAGAGAGTTATTGTTATCCCGTCATGCATTGATCTTTCTTCGTTCCAAAATGGCGGCATCCTCTTTCGGAGTTAAACAGTATGCAAAAAAGCTCTTGCCTTAACCACAAATATATAGAAAAAACACAAAAGCAAGTATATAAGAATTTATTGCTGGAAAGCAATCGGGAAAAAAGGCAGCAGGGATGGGGATGAAGCCAAAAAAAAAAAATTGGAACATTCCGTCGCACATTTCAGACATTTTACTCAGTGATATATGGCCGTAATCTGAGGAAGAACAGGCACCGTTTCTTCAGGTTCTTGTGGTGATGGTGAGCCGCTTTCGGAGTTTATATAATTTAGATTATCTGTCGGACTATGTCACTTCAGTCGTTGCAGCGTCTTACGTCGTTATCTACGGCGCAAAATTGATATCATAGCGTATAATAAGGCACGTGATTCTCGATTGGATTTGAAGGATCCAGTTGAGGTTTCTCAAAGCCTGTAAAATTTTCGTGAAACCCACATGTCCTTTATATACTGAAGAACGGATCTTTGAACATGTTTCCAACACCAAATAAAACAAAACGATTTCCAAGTTTCGCTTTCCTTTCGAAGATACAAAATGTCCCTCGAAATACGCCAAAAAAATTTCGGGACTTTCGAAAAACAACCCCCGGGACCTCCCCAGGGAAACGCTCGTACCGTCGATCGACAGGATTATAGTAAAACCATCGTTGCAATCGTCCCGATCGTCTGCAAACGACAAGAAGGATCGGGACGATCATATGAAAACCAGGCTTAGATATATGAATCCAAAATCTTTGGCAAATATCGTGACAGTTATTCTCATGGGGAAAAAATGTCCCTAGACTACCCTACGGTTTAACGACGATGGGCGAGGTTATTCCTTTATGCGACGTCTGACATTCATCAGTCAATTCTTTATAAAACACTTCATAAATAGCAGGGAAAGGATGTCCACATCTAAAAAATAAATGATCATCGGCTGCAGTAGAAAAGAGACATTCAACTTACTGAGCATTTACGGGCAGTTTGTGAAATTAGCTTTATATAACGAATAGTTTAAAGGAAATTCTAACCACGCAGAAGTTGTCTGTAAAGATGTTGTTTTTGAAAATCAAATTTTGACGGAACGTTTTTCAAGTTTTAGTGCTGATGACGGCTCTGTGGGATGTCGGCGTGGGAAATCGCTTCGGGCTGTCTGCAAAACTTATGTATTTGGTTTCGTTCTGAAGTTCGTGGACGTGCTCCTGTTTGTGCAGACGGTACATATTTTAACGGTTAATTAAGCACTTTGGAGATAAAGGCAACAAGAGATCTCGCTGCACAGTTTAGTTGCAGCTTAAATGAAGGAAAGAGTGTTGACTTTGTACATTACAAACATGATCCAGTGACTTGCGATGAAATTTTTTCTTACATTTCATAATTGAGAAGTAACTGGCGAGTGTCTGTTACTGTAATCGAATTCAAGAAATAATTATACACTAAAGCTAACTTGTGTTCCTGAATTGTAATCCTTTTATAAAAGATCTTACATGAACTTCATTTTTCGCAAAAGCATTTTTCGCCACAATTTACAATTCGTTAGGACACTTTTAGTCAGTCCGTCTGTCTATAATTATTTTATCGTTATACCCAGAGGGGCCGCGCGTGAAATCCGTCCGCGACAGGGATTTCATTTTAGGAGCAAAACAAAAGCTCTGCGCGGACGTTTTGAACATCTCTTCAGTCTTTTCCGTTCTCCGCGGATCTGCAAATTAAAATTATGAAATCTCACGCAAGTTCGCCTGAAAACGTAAGCACGCGACGGTAAGTTTATCGAGGTTTAATAAACTGGAAAATTTTTAACAGAACCGTGCATGAAAAAGCTGCGCGTTTGCGTGACGTCTCTCTAAAGAAAAAAAGTTACGTAATCGTTAGTAACTTGTCCAAAATGGCTCCCTTGTCACCCATTGTGTTAATTAGCTTAGAAGGCTGAGTTAGCATGAGTGAGCTACACTGGTTATTCTTGTGGGGTTTAGTAGGCTATTTTTTACAGGACAAAATACCAAGCAACGGTCATTTACATATTAACGAGCAAACGAGGGAAAAGGCACTGAACCTAGGGAAGAAGATTCGATGGGGAGATTGCAGACACGTGGGATTAATGGGAAATAAGCTTACTTATTGTATAGTCAACAGAATATCGCGTTCCTTATTGGTCAATGACTGATGAATGCAGTTGCTATGGAAACACAGCGATGGAGAAATCTTTTGTTGAGTGTGTATGATGAATAAAAAATCGTCTGAACTTGCTTGCGATTTTTGGCCAAATTTTGAGAACTTTTAAAACACCACTCGTACTCATAAATCACAAAATGTTCTCGCATTCATGATTTCCTGTAGTTATGCTTTGTGGAATGGATAACATAGCATGGTTGCTTCGATTTGATTTGCCCTTCAACGGTGCGCTATCAAAAGCTATCAAAAGCTATCAAAAGCTAAAGGATTGGGGAGAAAAATGGAATGATTAGCTTCCGGAGCTCTCTTCGAAATCCGCTGGCTTCTCGAGGCTGTTTCATCACCTAAAATAAGCAATTTTGCCTGAAGAAACTTCTGCCTCGTTGACCCTCGAGATTAAAAAGGAATTGAATCAAACCAAAGACAGGTAAAAGCCTGGGTATAAGGCAAACCAATAAGAAGCTTTTCAGGCAATCGGATCCTCCGAGTAATTTTACCTTCACACATTTTTAAATATCTTTTTAAAACATTGTGTAGTCTCGAGGTCAAGTTCTTGTTTTTTTTTTTTTTTCGGGTTAGGGATTTAAAACTCCTCAATAACTGAGCGGTAGATATTTGTTATCGCGACCTATTGGTCAGTGGATACGATTAAATTGCTTAATGGCAAAACGATTAGAACTTGGGCACTCTTAACAGAAAAAATCTCGTATTTTTGATTTATTCGATAGCATGTACTCAGAAAGCCTTAACAAGATATTAGAATGGCTTTCCGAAAAAGATAAGCGACTTAGAGACCGCTGGATGAAAACGTGCTGTGTACAATGTTGGATTATTTATGGTATTTTAAGCTTCCTGTGACAAAAACGAAACCGGCCAAGCTTAGATCATCTGCAACTTTCAATTATGCATCACGCGTTCAATGGATTCCAGAATTATACAATGTAATACAGTCATGCCTATATTTTACTCAGCTTAGAATTGAAAACTTTATCTTACACCTTGTCGTACAGCGTGTCCTTCGGCTGCATATTTGATGAAAAGGTTGGAGTTGTCTTTCCAAGATATTGATAGGATTTTAATTTGCTTAGCAACCGCAAAACCAAACTCGATTAAAAGGGATGGAAACCCATTTCGATTTTATCCTAGGTCAAGAAATAGCACACTTTTTGATGAAATGGAACGACCAAAACAATTTCCTATTTTATCAACAACACACTTTCCTATTTCATCGATTTACCAGCTAAGTTGTTCTAATTCTTTTTCAATCAGTACTTTTCAGTTCTGATAATTATGCAGCTATGCAGCTGGAATGAGAACTATATTACTGAAAAAAAAAGGGGAAAACCGCAACGAGCTTTCCAGCTTCAGAGTATTACAGTTGTTTAAAAGGTTTGCATCTGCTTTTGGGCCTATTTATTTGTTAAGGGAAATAGCAACGAATTTCCTGGAGTGAAAGAATTTCTATAATACAAAAACCTCTCTACACGCAAAGATCTCAATCAACGGCCGGGATATATGTATATATATTTGGAATATTTGCCTGGGTGCTTTCTATATTTTTTTTCCGGAGAATAGCGGTGACAGCTTTCTCTGGTAAATTTCTCAATCTCCACTTTTATTCGTTTGAACCATAAGCGATTTTTCTAAAACCATTTCATAGATAACTAATGGTTTCAGGAAAATCACCAATGCCCGCAAAGAAAATCGAAATGAACTAAAAATTTTGCCTAAAGGCGATGCCTAGTGAATGGCCTTCATCTTCATTGGGTGTCACATTAAATTATTCCAAACTTGTACGAAATGAAATTGTTTTTTAACTGCGGTTTCACGCAAGGCATACCTTGCTCTTTTGCGCAAGCTCAAAAAGACCAAGACATTTATCAAGGTCACCATAAATGGAATTTGGGCGGCTGGGGTGAATATCTGAGTGGTTTTAAGCAGCCAACGCTCTTTTTACTCCAAATACCATTCCTGGATGCTTGAGAAAGATTAATTCCAGGGACTTGTGATCGCAAATAATCAGGATGATAGGAGTGAAAAGCTTGTTGATGGTGCTGGCGGGGGCGATTGTGGTCGGACGCTCTTCATTCGCAGTCGCAATTCCTTCTGAAAGACCAATTGTCGAAACCAAGTACGGGAAGATCGTTGGAAAGACCAGGAATTTTGTTGACGAAGCAAGCGGCGGCGACGGCGGCATCATCAAGAACGTCAACGCTTTCCTAGGGATTCCTTACGCCTCGCCGCCCGTGAACAACCTTCGCTTCCGACCGCCAAAATCCCCAGATGCATGGAAACCAAAGATATATAACGCAACTTCCTTTCGAAACGTTTGCGCGCAGTATCACGCACCCTATTTTGAGAACTCGACGCGTCTCGTTTGGCCGGAGTACGCTTGGAACAAGCATTCAAGCGAGGATTGTTTGTATTTGAATGTATTCACACCAAGAAGAAACGCACGGAATGCAAGTGAGATTTATCCAGTTATAATGTTTATTCATGGTGGTAGCTACGTGTTCGGTACGACCACTCGACACACGACGCCGGGCGAGGTCTTGCCGAGATTCGGCGTCGTCTTAGTGACGATTCAGTATCGTCTTGGTCCGTTCGGTTTCATGACCACTGGCGACGAAGCTGCGAAAGGTAATTGGGGAATGCTGGATCAAGTACACGCGTTAAAGTGGATTCAAGAGAACATACAGGCTTTTGGAGGCGATCCCAACATGGTCACCATATTAGGGGTGAGCTCGGGTGGGGCTAGCGTCGGTTTACATATGCTGTCACCCCTGTCAAAGGGACTTTTTCATCAGGCCATTATGGAGAGTGGGGTAGAGTTGTCACCATTTGCGTTTCGCACAGTTCAGGAAGCTGTTAAGAAGACCAAAACGACTGCGAAAGAACTCGGCTGTGTCACAGAGAATCACCCGGAAATGATGGAATGTCTGCGAGCAAAGGACACCAACGAGATTCTAAAACATTACCCTTGGCAATTTGTGGGTCCTGTGATCGATAACTTCTTCATATACGACACACCTGAAAATCTCCGGCGGTCCGGTAAGTTTCATTCCGTTCCGCTGATTGGTGGTTTCAACAGCAACGAGGGCGCGCACAACACCCCACAAAACTTCTCTCCCCCGATAGAAATCACGCCGCAAGTGTTCAAAGAATTCATCGAACAATTTGTGAAAACTTTTCACCAAGATGACACGACCGCTACATTGATAGAAGACGCCATCGAATTCCAATACACACCATGGAGCAAAAAGCGAGACTCTCTCACCCTGAGAGAGATGATAGTCGACATTCAGTCTGACTATTACGTTTCCGCCCCCACTCTGGAGGTATTAGAATTTCACAGCCAAAAGGCGGCAACTTTCATGTACGAGTTCAGTCACAGATCGAAGTGGAACACCGCAGAAGAATGGAAAGGAGTCCAACATGGCGACAACACACCGTACGATTTTGGCGCGCCATTCTTAAATATAACCTCTCTGAATTTTACTAACGAGGACAAAAATGTCAGCAGATTGATTATGTCGCTTTACGCGAACTTTGCAAAGAAAGGAGTGCCCACGACTTCTTCCTTGAACGGGGTGACCTGGACTGAGTTTAACAAGACTCATGGATTGTACCTGACCATTCAAGGCAAACCTGAGATGAGGGCGAATTTCAACCCGCGCAGAATGGCGTTTTGGAACAGCTATTATCCCCGCCTGGTGAATTTCTTGAAAAATATGCCCGACCCAATGAAGACCCTGGAAAATTCAGGAAACGAAATCTCGGCCCCAGGTCTTCTCGGTGTGGTCGTCACTGGCGTTCTGTTTATCCGGGCAGCTGTTTAATTTAATTGTTTAATTTGACGGAAAGTGTCTTGAAGAGCTGATCATCAGCTCAGCCACAAAATTAAAGACAATCCAACGTTTATTGACAAGCTGAGAAACGAGGCGCCAAAAAGATTATTTCATTTATTCATCCCTCGAAAAGACAGATGATTCAAAACAACGCTCAGTTTCAGAGGAAATTGAGGAATTCTTAAGTGACTAAATGACGTCAAGAAGCGGAAAGTGTCTTCTTGATTACCCGTATAAAAATCTTGACTTAATTCTATTTAGAGTTATTCCGACGAGCGGCAAAAAAAATTGAACTAAAGCAAGCTAAAAATTTGATGCAACAACCTCAAAAGCTACTCTCAGCTCGGTGTTCTATACGAAAATTAAATAGCTTTTTTTCGAAAAAGGAAAGCTTTAAAACTTCCCATCTTGAATATGTTAAAACGCTCAACTGTATAATGTAGTGTATTTTGTCTTGTACTTAGTAATACCAACCAGAAAGCACTGCCGCAATATTTTCTTTCGGAGGTGAATATGCATTTGCCACGAATATTTAGACTAAATTGTAACGACAAAGCTAATTTACTTTAAAAACGAAAGCAGTGAAACAAAAAAGACTTATTTATTTCGATAGTAGCATTGCACAGGCAATAATGGTCGAAAACGACAACAGCTGGGAAACCTGTGAGTAAAGTAAGAGAATATGGGCCAAGAAAACCAATCCACCATGCATGGTCCTCTACCAATGATAATAGAGAGATTTAGCTTTTAACGTGAAACTGAAATCTGCGTTTTGCCAAAACTCAAAGAAACTGGTCTAATTTTAGCTCCTTTTTTGCCTGTTATCTACAAATGTCGCGCAACTTCTAAAATGAGAGACAAAAGTTAGAATAACAGAATTTTCATGCTTTTATGACAAGCAACAGCCTGCCGTTTGACGTTTCCCGTTTCACGTTTCCCGTTTCACGGAAACGCGATGCTAAATTTCTCTCATTTTATTACAGGGTCACGTGTGGTAAGTTATTTATGGGTGCATCGCGCCAATTGGTCCATCTCGAATCACGTCGTGCTTCGCACGCTTTCTTCTGTCGGGACAAAGGTTAAAAATAGCCTCCGCACGTGCTGAAAGATTTAAAAAAAGATTGAAAATGATTATCATGGAGCACAGGAATTCACCGTCTTTACGTTTTCTCTTATGTAAGTCTGTCTCTAAATAATTTCTGTAACCT
>NC_090876.1:8909796-8912296 GCF_036669935.1 Montipora foliosa
CAAGTTGCATCTCGGTAGCCTGAAAGTTAACTGACAAAATAATTTGCCTGTCTTTAAATTAACAAATATACCAATACATCACTAACGTTTCATGTTTAACCGGAGAATTAGGGAAGCAGATGTTCGAAGGTGTAATAGCTGTTGAGTTTTATTCCTCAGTTATCGAGTTCCATAAGTATAAAACTTAAAAATGGATTGCTTTAAAATCAGAAAAGAACCAATTCACCGTTGCTGTTGAGAAAAGTGTGTGCCGAGCAAAACAAGTTGCATCTCGGTAGCCTGAAAGTTAAGATATAATTTGCCTGTGTTTAAATTAATTTGAAATAAAGAGAATAGAGAAATAATTTTCCATTTTTTAATTGCATGATGCTGGCCGTTGTAAACCGTGTTTTAGAAAATATTTCAGATTGATTTACTGTGCCTCTGGACTATTTTGACACATCACTCAAAATTAATTTAAAGTAATTTGAGTTATTTTTCGTCATTGACACTTTATAACGACGTCGGCCCAACAAATGTGTCGAGAGATTAACACCTCTCTCTCTCTTTGTCTCTCGCTCTGCCTTTTTAGTGTGAGTCTTGTTACAACTCCCACTGAGATTTTGATAATTTTTTTTTTACCTAAACAGCGGGGACCCACATTCCTGACCCAAGTTAAGCTCCTCATGATATTTATCAAGGTCACCATAAATGGAATTTTGGCGGCTGGGGTGAATATCTGAGTGGTTTTAAGCAGCCAACGCTCTTTTTACTCCAAATACTATTCCTGGATGCTTGAGAAAGATTAATTCCAGGGACTTGTGATCGCAAATAATCAGGATGATAGGAGTGAAAAGCTTGTTGATGGTGCTGGCGGGGGCGATTGTGGTCGGACGCTCTTCATTCGCAGTCGCAATTCCTTCTGAAAGACCAATTGTCGAAACCAAGTACGGGAAGATCGTTGGAAAGACCAGGAATTTTGTTGACGAAGCAAGCGGCGGCGGCGGCGGCATCATCAAAAACGTCAACGCGTTCCTAGGGATTCCTTACGCCTCGCCGCCCGTGAACAACCTTCGCTTCCGACCGCCAAAATCCCCAGATGCATGGAAACCAAAGATATATAACGCAACATCCTTTCGAAACGTTTGCGCGCAGTATCACGCACCCTATTTTGAGAAATCGACGCGTCTCGTTTGGCCGGAGTACGCTTGGAACAAGCATTCAAGCGAGGATTGTCTGTATTTGAATGTATTCACACCAAGAAGAAACGCACGGAATGCAAGTGAGATTTATCCAGTGATAATGTTTATTCATGGTGGTGGCTACGTGTTCGGTACGACCACTCGACACACGACGCCGGGCGAGGTCTTGCCGAGATTCGGCGTCGTCTTAGTGACGATTCAGTATCGTCTTGGTCCGTTCGGTTTCATGACCACTGGCGACGAGGCTGCGAAAGGTAATTGGGGAATGCTCGATCAAGTACACGCGTTAAAGTGGATTCAAGAGAACATAAAGGCTTTTGGAGGCGATCCCAACAAGGTCACCATATTAGGGGTGAGCTCGGGTGGGGCTAGCGTCGGTTTACATATGCTGTCACCCCTGTCAAAGGGACTTTTTCATCAGGCCATTATGGAGAGCGGGGTAGAGTTGTCACCATTTGCGTTTCGCACAGTTCAGGAAGCTGTTAAGAAGACCAAAACGACTGCGAAAGAACTCGGCTGTGTCACAGAGAATCACCCGGAAATGATGGAATGTCTGCGAGCAAAGGACACCAACGAGATTCTAAAACATTACCCTTGGCAATTTGTGGGTCCTGTGATCGATAACTTCTTCATATACGACACACCTGAAAATCTCCGGCGGTCCGGTAAATTTCATTCCGTTCCGCTGATTGGTGGTTTCAACAGCAACGAGGGCGCGAACAACACCCCACAAACGTTCTATCCCCCGACAGAAATCACGCCGCAAGTGTTCAAAGAATTCATCGAAGAATTTGTGAAAAATTTTCACCAAGATGACACGACCGCTACATTGATAGTAGACGCCATCGAATTCCAATACACACCATGGAGAAAAAAGCGAGACTCTCTCACCCTGAGAGAGATGATAGTCGACATTCAGTCTGACTATTACGTTTCCGCCCCCACTCTGGAGGTATTAGGATTTCACAGCCAAAAGGCGGCAACTTTCATGTATGAGTTCAGTCACAGATCGAAGTGGAACACCGCAGAAGAATGGAAAGGAGTCCAACATGGCGACAACACACCGTACGATTTTGGCGCGCCATTCTTAAATATAACCTCTCTGAATTTTACTGACGAGGACAAAAATGTCAGCAGATTGATTATGTCGCTTTACGCGAACTTTGCAAAGAAAGGAGTGCCCACGACTTCTTCCTTGAACGGGGTGACCTGGACTGAGTTTAACAAGACTCATGGATTGTACCTGACCATTCAAGGCAAACCTGAGATGAGGGCGAATTTCAACCCGCGTAGAATGGCGTTTTGGAACAGCTATTACC
>NC_090876.1:8917296-8927818 GCF_036669935.1 Montipora foliosa
AAAAGAACCAATTCACCGTTGCTGTTGAGAAAAGTGTATGCCAGGCAAAACAAGTTATATCTCGGTAGCCTGAAAGTTAACTGACAAAATAATTTGCCTGTGTTTAAATTAACAAATACACCAATACATAACTGACGTTTCATGTTTAACCGGAGAATTATGTTCGAAGGTGTAATAGCTGTTGAGTTTTATTCCTCAGTTATCGAGTTCCATGAGTATAAAACTTAAAATGGTTTGCTTTAAAATCAGAAAAGAACCAATTCACCGTTGCTGTTGAGAAAAGTGTATGCCAGGCAAAACAAGTTATATCTCGGTAGCCTGAAAGTTAAGAAATAATTTGCCTGTGTTTAAATTAACAAATACACCAATACATCACTAACGTTTCATGTTTAACCGGAGAATTAGGGAAGCAGATGTTCGAAGGTGTAATAGCTGTTGAGTTTTATTCCTCAGTTATCGAGTTCCATAAGTATAAAACTTAAAAATGGATTGCTTTAAAATCAGAAAAGAACCAATTCACCGTTGCTGTTGAGAAAAGTGTATGCCGGGCAAAACAAGTTGCATCTCGGTAGCCTGAAAGTTAAGATATAATTTGCCTGTGTTTAAATTAATTTGAAATAAAGAGAATAAAGAAATAATTTTCCATTTTTTAATTGCATGATGCTGGCCGTTGTAAACTGTGTTTTAGAAAATATTTCAGATTGATTTACTGTGCCTCTGGACTATTTTGACACATCACTCAAAATTAATTTAAAGTAATTTGAGTTATTTTTCGTCATTAACACTTTACGACGACGTCGGCCCAACAAATATGTCGAGAGATTAACACCTCTCTCTCCCTTTGTCTCTCGCTCTGCCTTTTTAGTGTGAGTCTTGTTACAACTCCCACTGAGATTTTGATAATTTTTTTTTACCTAAACAGCGGGGACCCACATTCCTGACCCAAGTTAAGCTCATCATGATATTTATCAAGGTCACCATAAATGGAATTTTGGCGGCTGGGGTGAATATCTGAGTGGTTTTAAGCAGCCAACGCTCTTTTTACTCCAAATACTATTCCTGGATGCTTGAGAAAGATTAATCCCAGGGACTTGTGATCGCAAATAATCAGGATGATAGGAGTGAAAAGCTTGTTGATGGTGCTGGCGGGGGCGATTGTGGTCGGACGCTCTTCATTCGCAGTCGCAATTCCTTCTGAAAGACCAATTGTCGAAACCAAGTACGGGAAGATCGTTGGAAAGACCAGGAATTTTGTTGACGAAGCAAGCGGCGGCGGCGGCGGCATCATCAAAAACGTCAACGCGTTCCTAGGGATTCCTTACGCCTCGCCGCCCGTGAACAACCTTCGCTTCCGACCGCCAAAATCCCCAGATGCATGGAAACCAAAGATATATAACGCAACATCCTTTCGAAACGTTTGCGCGCAGTATCACGCACCCTATTTTGAGAAATCGACGCGTCTCGTTTGGCCGGAGTACGCTTGGAACAAGCATTCAAGCGAGGATTGTTTGTATTTGAATGTATTCACACCAAGAAGAAACGCACGGAATGCAAGTGAGATTTATCCAGTTATAATGTTTATTCATGGTGGTGGCTACGTGTTCGGTACGACCACTCGACACACCACGCCGGGCGAGGTCTTGCCGAGATTCGGCGTCGTCTTAGTGACGATTCAGTATCGTCTTGGTCCGTTCGGTTTCATGACCACTGGCGACGAAGCTGCGAAAGGTAATTGGGGAATGCTCGATCAAGTACACGCGTTAAAGTGGATTCAAGAGAACATAAAGGCTTTTGGAGGCGATCCCAACAAGGTCACCATATTAGGGGTGAGCTCGGGTGGGGCTAGCGTCGGTTTACATATGCTGTCACCCCTGTCAAAGGGACTTTTTCATCAGGCCATTATGGAGAGCGGGGTAGAGTTGTCACCATTTGCGTTTCGCACAGTTCAGGAAGCTGTTAAGAAGACCAAAACGACTGCGAAAGAACTCGGCTGTGTCACAGAGAATCACCCGGAAATGATGGAATGTCTGCGAGCGAAGGACACCAACGAGATTCTAAAACATTACCCTTGGCAATTTGTGGGCCCTGTGATCGATAACTTCTTCATATACGACACACCTGAAAATCTCCGGCGGTCCGGTAAATTTCATTCCGTTCCGCTAATTGGTGGTTTCAACAGCAACGAGGGCGCGCACAACACCCCACAAACGTTCTATCCCCCGACAGAAATCACGCCGCAAGTGTTCAAAGAATTCATCGAAGAATTTGTGAAAACTTTTCACCAAGATGACACGACCGCTACATTGATAGAAGACGCCATCGAATTCCAATACACACCATGGAGCAAAAAGCGAGACTCTCTCACCCTGAGAGAGATGATAGTCGACATTCAGTCTGACTATTACGTTTCCGCCCCCACTCTGGAGGTATTAGGATTTCACAGCCAAAAGGCGGCAACTTTCATGTATGAGTTCAGTCACAGATCGAAGTGGAACACCGCAGAAGAATGGAAAGGAGTCCAACATGGCGACAACACACCGTACGATTTTGGCGCGCCATTCTTAAATATAACCTCTCTGAATTTTACTGACGAGGACAAAAATGTCAGCAGATTGATTATGTCGCTTTACGCGAACTTTGCAAAGAAAGGAGTGCCCACGACTTCTTCCTTGAACGGGGTGACCTGGACTGAGTTTAATAAGACTCATGGATTGTACCTGACCATTCAAGGCAAACCTGAGATGAGGGCGAATTTCAACCCGCGTAGAATGGCGTTTTGGAACAGCTATTACCCCCGCCTGGTGAATTTCTTGAAAAATATGCCCGACCAAATGAAGACCCTGGAAAATTCGAGTCAGCTCAATTCAGGGAACGAAATCTCGGCCCCAGGTTCTCTTGGTGTGGTCGTCACTGGCGTTCTGTTTCTCCAGGCAGCTGTTTAATTTGATTGACAATGGAAAGTGTCTTGAAGAGCTGCTCATCAGCTCAGCCACAAAATTAAAGACAATCTAACGTTAATTGACAAGATGAGAAACGAGGCGCCAAAAAGATTATTTCATTTATTCATCCCTCGAAAAGACAGATGATTCAAAACAACGCTCAGTTTCAGAGGAAATTGAGAGAATTCTTAGGTGACTAATAAAAATCTTGACTTAATTCTATTTAGAGTTATTCCGACGAGCGGCAACAAGCTAAAAATTTGATGCAACAACCGCAAAAGCTACTCTCAGCTCGGTGTTCTATACAAAAATTAAATAGCTTTTTTTCGAAAAAGGAAAGCTTTAAAACTTCCCATCTTGAATATGTTAAAACGCTTAACTGTATAATGTAGTGTATTTTGTATTGTACTTAGTAATACCAACCAGAAAGCACTGCCGCAATATTTTCTTTTGGAGGTGAATATGCATTTGCCACGAATATTTAGACTAAATTGTAACGACAAAGCTAATTTACTTTAAAAACGAAAGCAGTGAAACAAAAAAGACTTATTTATTTCGATAGTAGGATTGCACAGGCAATAATGGTCGAAAACGACAACAGCTGGGAAACCTGTGAGTAAAGTAAGAGAATATGGGCCAAGAAAACCAATCCACCATGTATGGTCCTCTACCAATGATAATAGAGAGATTTAGCTTTTAACGTGAAACTGAAATCTGCGTTTTGCCAAAAATCAAAGAAACTGGTCTGATTTTAGCTCCTTTTTTTGCGTGTTATCTACAAATGTCGCGCAACTTCTAAAATGAGAGACAAAAGTTAGAATAACAGAATTTTCATGCTTTTATGACAAGCAAGGCCTGCCGTTTGACGTTTCCCGTTTCACGGAAACGCGATGCTAAATTTCTGTCATTTTATTACAGGGTCACGTGTGGTAAGTTATTTATGGGTGCACCGCGCCAATTGGTCCATCTCGAATCACGTCGTGCTTCGCACGCTTTCTTCTGACAGGACAAAGGTTAAAAATAGCCTCCGCACGTGCTGAAAGATTTAAAAATAGATTGAAAATGATTATCATGGAGCACAGGAATTCACCGTCTTTACGTTTTCTCTTATGTAAGTCTGTCTCTCAATAATTTCTGTAACCTGTGATCAGACGTTCTTTTCTCGTGATCGCAGGTTAGGTTTTCTGTCGTGTTACCATTCAACTATTTGACAAAAGCAAACTGTGCTAGCTTGCAAAAATTTCTTTTGGGCCACGGCCAAGTAATACAACAACAATAAATACTTATTGTAAGCGTTTTGCTTTATTGATCCTTATGAAGCTACTAAAAACGAGAATCCAGGAACCTTTCTATTGTATGGTATTTGAATAAAGGAAAGGTATCACATACACGCAATTGTTTTGCAATATGTGGGAGAAAACTCTCTCTTCTTTAAAAAGTATGTTTCTTACGCCCTAGTGCTGGGTGGCCTGTGATATGAATTGTTTTCGTTCCCAGTACCTCTGTCCGCCGTAACTCACGGGGAAAAAAATTTGTGCAATGTTCGAAAGACTCATTAATAATTCATGACTCTATCAGCCTATCCCGTCCACTCAATTCAGTCACGTGCGCAAGCATTTAAAATCCGGAAAACACTGCAAAAGCCTTAGTTCTTTTCACGTGACGTCACGGCGGCCATGTTGGTGTACCCAACTAATCCTCCGGAAATTAGCCAATATCAAAAATACCATAACACTCTTTAATGATGAAATGATATATGAAATGGATCATATATGAACTACGGAGATGAAATCAAGTGAAGCTAACTGCGAGGATCATAGCGAGGATCATCATTGATTCATTCCTCACGGGAACATTAGAACCCACAAATGACCAGCTCCCAACGTCAGTGGCTTCATAGCGCCGCAGCGGTATCGCGAGGTCACGGGTTCAAACCCCGTTGAAATCCTGAATTTCTCAGGCTTCTCGACGCAATTGCAAAAATTGCGTTCATAACTGCGAGGATCATAGCTTCACTTGATAATACTCTTTGCTTGTCCCTCCAAAATTTTGCATAAGCATTGTTTTTATTTCCTCTTGGAAACAATGCTAATGCAAAATTTTGGAGAGACAAACAAAGAGTATTATGGTATTTTTTACATTTGGTAATTGAGCTCTATTATCGTGCAAACGTTTTCTTTTGTTTCGGTGCAAAACAAGGTTACTGAATTACGTGAGTGAAAACACTTTCTACAGAAATGGGTTTATCAACTGGATTGATGTGGTAAATTGACAACCTTAGAGAAAATCTGAAAGCTGACGTTTCGAGCGTTAGCCCTTCGTCGTTAAGGACCTACGACGTCAACTCAAAATATAGCTTTGCGCTATCCGCGATAATGCTTTGCATTATTCCATCTCGTTCACGTCCCACAACGTGGGCAAAGTATCCTAAAAATAAATCGGTACGAGCGGCTTCAGAGTGGAAATAGAAAATGAAATATTCTCTGCTGTATGCTCACGTTGTCGTCACAACATCAAATTTGGTGATTTTACGTAGTCGTTATGCAGAGGACCGCAAAAATATTTGCTAAATGCGTGCCGCACGTGCAGCACGATTATTGATGCTCCTTTAACCAATGATATCTCTCTTTTGTGGCGTTGTTGTTGACGTTGCCGTCGTCGTTTCTTAAAAGGGACAGTTTCACGCTTTTGCGCATGTCCAAGCTTTTTTTTTTGGCGCTAGTAGGACAATCCGCTAGTAGTAGCACATTTTACGGTTTCTTAATGAACCAGATGATGTTCATTAGTCACAGAGTATTAAAGGAAATGCACTGAATGACTGTGGTCCAAATTTGGTGGAAGATACTGCCGGTTTACACAGAAAATATCAAATTTAGTTTTCACCACCGAATTTATTGTACGGGTCGAACATTTTATGCGATGCACGAGTTATTGATTCGCATGCAGTAAGTTCATAACACAAAGGAAATGATTGCAAAAGTAATTACACTGAGCAACTCCACTTCTATGGCATAGTTTCCGTTTCCTGCATCAGTACTTTCGATTGTTTTAATAACAATGGAATTAAATGGGCTGACGTGACAGCCCCCCGTGACATATTTTTGCTCAGACGAAGGGCTAATGTTCGAAACGTCAGCTTTCAAATTTGTTTACGGTGGTCAGCTTACCATATCAACTCAGCTAATAAACCCATATCTGTTTTTCACTTTCCCGGCGACGCAGTGGTTTTTTTTAAATACAAATTTCATTCTCGATGGTATTATTCAAATTAAAAAAAAAAGACAACGGGGATAACGTTTCATAAAATAGATTCTACAGAGTTGAAATAGCTATATATTTACCAAACAGGTCCGCTTTGAAACGGCATTTTATAACAATTTATTTTCTTCTTTATTACGCACCCTAAGGTTCACGAAAAGTTCACTTTGAAGGAACTATTTGGGCAGTTTCAAGTCCACAAAATAAATCAGCGATACCTGTAACTGCTTAAATTGACTATCACAGATTTAATAACACTCTATCATACCAATGCGAGAAACGAAAATCTTGTAATAAACACATGACAGAACTCGAACAAAAAACTTTGATCTTCGTACGAAACGGCATCACTACGAATTGAAACTCGGATATCTTCGGAAAGCTTCACAAGTCTTCGGATGTCGTCGGGATTCTTCGTTTTGTTTCCGAAGATGTAAGATACAGCATTTTACTGTAAAAAAAAAAAAAACCTAAGAAAGTGCACAAATATTCAAATGTTGGTGAAGTTGAGCACTGCCGGCACCCCTCAGTCTTGTCCTGTCTGTTTATGCATGCGATGCAAGGTTTCGAATCCCTTTCAATCCATACCATACGATGTAATTAGTGTCGTTTGTCGATGGTCGGGTTCCTATACTTGTTCGCAGCCATCGATCCCGATCATTCCAAGACAATCTCGGATTGTGTTACACGAAGTTTTCCGCGGTCGTGAGCAACAACAACTTCGGTTGAACTGTTTAGGTTTGAAAGCAAGTCTTACCCGGTGCTGTGTTTTGAGAAAACCTTAAGTTAAAAACTTCAACTTCAAACTCAGAGTTACTCAATCGTGGTGCAAAAAGCAAACAATTTGCAACTGACGCCGAGCAGCGCGGCGACAACCTGCAGTTCTCCGTTACGGGACTATCACTACTTCCAGGGACCCGTTTCTCGAAAGTCCCGAAACTTTACTGGCCACTTTCGGGTGTCACAATTTCCTCCATATCTCAAGAACGGAGAGGATTCGAGTCGTCAAACTTCACAGTCAGTTTCCTTTTTGTTACCTTGAAAAAATGTTAAAATGTCGGCCTTCCTGGACAAGCGGTTGGCAGGTTCACAAATGGCTTTTAGGGCCCAAAAAGTTTTCGGGACTTTCGAGAAACGGGCCCCAGGTGTCATTTATCTGGTACTCCTGAAACCATCTACTTGGTTTGTAGATTTTTATACACAAACTTGACTAAAAAGGATGCACGTTTTCACAAACATTATAGGCATGAGCGAATAACAGCGAACATCAATATCTGACACTTCAACACAAGATTTCAAGTAAGCGTTAAATTAAATAAACGCTTTGTTTGAGTCAACGTTCAGTGTGGTTTATTCACAATGATTGTCAATGACTGAAGATGTCGGACCCCTTCCGATACCCAAACCATTGAAAGCGCTGCTCTTACCACATAAAACGCCGAAGCCATTTCTTTACAGTTGTTCACGGAAAGAGGTTATGCGAGATTGCCGTTTTCTTTGTCAGTCTAGAGCAAGCGCAGTCTCCAGCGGAGGTCCCGATGACAGTCCCCGTAAGAAAAACGTTTTTATAACATTTTCTTCAGCTGGAACGAAAAGAACGCAGAATCACTGAAGTGAAAATTGTCACAACCGGTTGTTGGGCCGACTTAGCGATGCATCACAGAGCAACATAAAAGGGCACTTGCCTTGTTGTTTGTAAGATAATGGTGCCAGTTATATCGCACCTGCAGGGATGGAATCGAAACAAACCGTCCGAACAAAGAATCGGGACTTTCACGATTCGCTGACTTTTTACTACTTAAATAATTCAGATACGACAGGTTTATTTTTGTAGGTGAAAAAAGATTCCCTTTCTAGGGATAAATTTGAAAGGGGTATGTCACAACAACTTAGTCTTACACCAGATCCCGCAAAGATAAATCCGAGACATTTCGTCGGTGAATTTTGGCGCAATTTGTTTTGGCGTCTACTCCTCCGAACTGAGGTAAAGCGCATGCGCCAATGTTTTAACCGCAATAGATTCTTCACCAATGAACAAAAGATACGAGAACAATAAAGACCTTGAACCGTGCTATTACACGTACCATATAGTGTTTAATTAATGACTTTAACATATAAATTGGAAAACAACTCTTTTCAAGCACATTTCAACGATCTCTTAGCTGGGACCAGAGGTATGAGAAATCGACTTTTTTTTTTTAATAACTCCAAGAATTTATCCTCTTTTAAGTTCTAATCTTCATTACATCAAAAAGTGACTTAACGTTTTGCTACAGAAAGCTTCCCCTTTAAGAATATATATCTTTAGTATAAACGCACGCAAACAAATGTTTACTTCTTCAACTATCGATTCAAGAGTTAACATAGAGGGCTGACTTTTAGCTATATGAACTTCGATTTTCAGATTTCACAAATAAATTAAGAGAATATTTTACTTACCATATATAATCACGAAAAAGCGCAATTTTTCTTGCCTATACAGGAAAAAGTGCATTGAAGACCTTTTTAAATAAATCCTATTTCACATATCTGTACAAGTAATTCCACCCGTAGCACGGTCAGTGATAGAGGGATGGAGATGGCGGATACTCACTCGTCAATCAAACTTTTTTTTTTCCACAGATGGCTTCTAAGCTAATTTTAGGGTGCCTAGCACTCATGGTTGCTTCAACCTATGCGAGATCAAGTAAGTCATTCTCTCTTTCTAATTTTAATAAAAATTAATCGCAGTAAATACCAACACAGTTAAAGAAACCAAAGATCTTGTCGAAGATCTTTAAAACAACTCCAATGGACTGGGCGTTGATTCTTCAACAGCCCTGGGCCTTCCTATATTTTTTAAGTTATGGCTTTAAACTTAAGTCGTCATTGAGTACCACAAAAGTTTTTTTAAATAAAAGGAAAAAAATTGAAAAGTTTAAGTTTAACTTAACTTAAGAAGCTACTAAAGCGTTGAATCTCTGTCTGTAATGAATAATTGATTCTACCGACTGATTTCTCTAAATAAGACTGCGTCCAAACGATCAAACCTACATTGTTTATTTTACGCTGATCACTCGAGCGCACGGTCAAAAATTCGTAAAACCGATGAAATCATCAACCAAAATCCTCACTTATCCAAAGCAATACCAACTTTTTTGTCAATATTTTGTTGGAAAAGTACAAAATGATAGACGAGGAATTGCCACCAAAGTTAAATCTATCAATCGTCCAAAGTTAATAGGACTGAACAATTCTGAGCGTTTTTCGAAGGCAACTTTCTCCGCCAATCAACACAGCTTTAATTTGCGGATTCGGAAAATTATTACTGGTCGAGTTTTCACAAACAACGGTTCCTGCATAGAAACCTGCAAGATTGCTGAGAAAAAGTTGAAAACACGTATTTGTTATCTATAATTTATCTTTACGTGCCAATGGGTACGGGAGAGCGTGAAAAGTAGTTTTCTTTGATCAGGAGCTAACAATAGGAATTTCTTAAGAACAGATGCTTTGACACAAGAATTTCTGGTTCCATTGAAAAAAGATTAATTTCACAGTAGAAAACACAATTCGCCTCTCAAGAGGAAACGTGGACGACCAAAGTTCTAAAGTGAAGTTGCAGAAAGCGAAGTTACTTCCGGTTTGCAAGAAACACCAGTTAAATTCACAAACTGCTCGAATTTGTATAAAGCATTGACAAAATTATTGACATGATAGTAATGGAGAGTGTTGATTTCAGCTTCTATTATGGAAGTAATAAAATCACAACTATTTATAAAATTATAATTATCACCGTAGCCTTGGGGAATATTGATATATTGATTTTGAATAAGAGAATAAAACGTTTAAACGCTTCGAACGTTTTGATACCTTCGCCCGCGTTTTGGTAGCACGGCAGCGCCGCCTTCGTTTTTCAAATGGTCCGCAGACGTAACAGAAGGAGGATGTGCGTTTGTGAAAACAGTAGTCTCTTAAAATGTTCTAAGACAAGATTTTATGAGTGGAGACAGCTTCGTTGGTGGAATGCAAAGTGAATTATGACACACAACATCGACCCGACTTATAATTTTAATGACATCAACAGTTATAAATTTAATGAAATCAAAGATTAGCCATGGCACAGTAAACTGTAGTTTTCCTTTTTGGCTCTCTTTCTCGATCATTGCCTAGTTGTAAAAACTGAAACCTGCTTTTATTTTCCGCAGCGTACAAAAGAAACGCCAACCCCTGTCCCCCTGGATGTCCCGGAAGTTGTGCGCCCGCGTGTGCTGTGTCGTGCTGTCTTCCTCCACCACCCGCTCCACCACCGCCTCCCCCCCCCCCCCCCCACCACCAGAGCCCGCTAA
>NC_090876.1:8933488-8948488 GCF_036669935.1 Montipora foliosa
TCCCACTGAGATTTTGATAATTTTTTTTTACCAAACAGCGGGGACCCACATTCCTGACCCAAGTTAAGCTCATCATGATATTTATCAAGGTCACCATAAATGGAATTTTGGCGGCTGGGGTGAATATCTGAGTGGTTTTTAAGCAGCCAACGCTCTTTTTACTCCAAATACTATTCCTGGATGCTTGAGAAAGATTAATCCCAGGGACTTGTGATCGCAAATATCAGGATGATAGGAGTGAAAAGCTTGTTGATGGTGCTGGCGGGGGCGATTGTGGTCGGACGCTCTTCATTCGCAGTCGCAATTCCTTCTGAAAGACCAATTGTCGAAACAAGTACGGGAAGATCGTTGGAAAGACCAGGAATTTTGTTGACGAAGCAAGCGGCGGCGGGCGGCGGCATCATCAAAAACGTCAACGCGTCCTAGGGATTCCTTACGCCTCGCCGCCCGTGAACAACCTCGCTTCCGACCGCCAAATCCCCAGATGCATGGAAACCAAGAGATAATAACGCAACATCCTTTCGAAACGTTTGCGCGCAGTATCACGCACCCTATTTGAGAATCGACGCGTCTCGTTTGGCCGGAGTACGCTTGGAACAAGCATTCAAGCGAGGATTGTTTGTATTTGAATGTATTCACACCAAGAAGAAACGCACGGAATGCAAGTGAGATTTATCCAGTTATAATGTTTATTCATGGTGGTGGCTACGTGTTCGGTACGACCACTCGACACACCACGCCGGGCGAGGTCTTGCCGAGATTCGGCGTCGTCTTAGTGACGATTCAGTAATCGTCTTGGTCCGTTCGGTTTCATGACCACTGGCGACGAAGCTGCGAAAGGTAATTGGGGATGCTCGATCAAGTACACGCGTTAAAGTGGATTCAAGAGAACATAAAGGCTTTGGAGGCGATCCCAACAAGGTCACCATATTAGGGGTGAGCTCGGGTGGGGCTAGCGTCGGTTTACATATGCTGTCACCCCTGTCAAAGGGAACTTTTTTCATCATGGCCCATATATGGCAGAGCGGGTTAGAGGTGTCAACCATAGTGCGTTTCGCACAGTTCAGGAAGCTGTTAAAGAAACCCAAAACGACCTGCGAAAGAACTCGGGGCTGTGGTCACAGAGAATTCCCAGCGGAAATCGAGGGGGAAAATGTCTGCGAGCGAAGGACAACCAACGAGATTCTAAAACATTACCCCTTGAACAATTTGTGGGCCCGTGATCGATAACATTTTTCTTCATATACGACACACCTGAAACTCGTCCGGCGGTCCCCCGGTAAATTTCCTTCCCGTTCCGCTAATTGGTGGTTTCAACAGCAACGAGGGCGCGCACAACACCCCACAAACGTTCTATCCCCCGCAAGAAATCACGCCGGGCACGTGTTTCAAAGAATTCCATCGGAGAATTTGTGAAAACTTGTCACCAAGATGACACGACCGCTACATTGATAGAAGACGTGCATCGCATTCCAATCCACACCATGGAGCAAAAAGGCGAGACTCTCTCACCCTGATAGAGATGATAGTCGACATTCAGCGGTCTATCTAGTACGTTTCCGCCGCCACTCATGGAGGTATTAGGATTTCACCGTCCATACAGGCGGCCACGTTTTCCTGTATGAGTTCAGTCACAGATCGCCAGTGGAACGCACGTGCAGGAAGACATGGAAAGGAGCGTCCCAACTTGGACGACAACACACCGTACGATTTTGGCGTGGCGCCATTCTTAAATATAACTTCTCTGAAATTTTAACTGACGAGGACAAAAAACTGTCAAGCAGATTGATTATGTCGCTTTACGCGAACTTTGCAAAGAAAGGAGTGCCCACGACTTCTTCCTTGAACGGGGTGACCTGGATGAGTTTAATAAGACTCATGGATTGTACCTGACAATTCAAGGCAAACATGAGATGAGGGCGAATTTCAACCCGCGTAGAATGGCGTTTTGGAACAGCTATTACCCCAGCCTGGTGAATTTCTTGAAAAATATGCCCGACCAAATGAAGACCCTGGAAAATTCGAGTCAGCTCAATTCAGGAACGAAATCTCGGCCCCAGGTTTCTCTTGGTGTGGTCGTCACTGGCGTTCTGTTTCTCCAGGCAGCTGTTTAATTTGATTGACATGGAAAGTGTCTTGAAGAGCTGCTCATCAGCTCAGCCACAAAATTAAAGACAATCTACGTTAATTGACAAGATGAGAAACGAGGCGCCAAAAAGATTATTTCATTTATTCATCCCTCGAAAAAGACAGATGATTCAAAACAACGCTCAGTTTCAGAGGAAATTGAGAGAATTCTTAGGTGACTAATAAAAATCTTGACTAATTCTATTTAGAGTTATTCCGACGAGCGGCAACAAGCTAAAAAATTTGATGCAACAACCGCAAAAGCTACTCTCAGCTCGGTGTTCTATACAAAAATTAAATAGCTTTTTTTCGAAAAAGGAAAGCTTTAAAACTTCCCATCTTGAATATGTTAAAACGCTAACTGTATAATGTAGTGTATTTTGTATTGTACTTAGTAATACCAACCAGAAAGCACTGCCGCAATATATTTCTTTTGGAGGTGAATATGCATTTGCCACGAATATTGAGACTAAATTTAACGACAAAGCTATGACTTTAAAAACGAAAGCAGTGAAACAAAAAAGACTTATTTATTTCGATAGTAGGATTGCACAGGCAATATGGTCGAAAACGACAACAGCTGGGAAACCTGTGAGTAAAGTAAGAGAATATGGGCCAAGAAAACCAATCCACCATGTATGGTCCTCTACCAATGATAATAGAGAGATTTAGCTTTTAACGTGAAACTGAAATCTGCGTTTTGCCAAAAATCAAAGAAACTGGTCTGATTTTAGCTCCTTTTTTTGCGTGTATCTACAAATGTCGCGCAACTTCTAAAATGAGAGACAAAAGTTAGAATAACAGAATTTTCATGCTTTTATGACAAGCAAGGCCTGCCGTTTGACGTTTCCCGTTTCACGGAAACGCGATGCTAAATTTCTGTCATTTTATTACAGGGTCACGTGTGGTAAGTTATTTATGGGTGCACCGCGCCAATTGGTCCATCTCGAATCACGTCGTGCTTCGCACGCTTTCTTCTGACAGGACAAAGGTTAAAAATAGCCTCCGCACGTGCTGAAAGATTTAAAAATAGATTGAAAATGATTATCATGGAGCACAGGAATTCACCGTCTTTACGTTTTCTCTTATGTAAGTCTGTCTCTCAATAATTTCTGTAACCTGTGATCAGACGTTCTTTTCTCGTGATCGCAGGTTAGGTTTTCTGTCGTGTTACCATTCAACTATTTGACAAAAGCAAACTGTGCTAGCTTGCAAAAATTTCTTTTGGGCCACGGCCAAGTAATACAACAACAATAAATACTTATTGTAAGCGTTTTGCTTTATTGATCCTTATGAAGCTACTAAAAACGAGAATCCAGGAACCTTTTCTATTGTATGGTATTTGAATAAAGGAAAGGTATCACATACACGCAATTGTTTTGCAATATGTGGGAGAAAACTCTCTCTTCTTTAAAAAGTATGTTTCTTACGCCCTAGTGCTGGGTGGCCTGTGATATGAATTGTTTTCGTTCCCAGTACCTCTGTCCGCCGTAACTCACGGGGAAAAAAATTTGTGCAATGTTCGAAAGACTCATTAATAATTCATGACTCTATCAGCCTATCCCGTCCACTCAATTCAGTCACGTGCGCAAGCATTTAAAATCCGGAAAACACTGCAAAAGCCTTAGTTCTTTTCACGTGACGTCACGGCGGCCATGTTGGTGTACCCAACTAATCCTCCGGAAATTAGCCAATATCAAAAATACCATAACACTCTTTAATGATGAAATGATATATGAAATGGATCATATATGAACTACGGAGATGAAATCAAGTGAAGCTAACTGCGAGGATCATAGCGAGGATCATCATTGATTCATTCCTCACGGGAACATTAGAACCCACAAATGACCAGCTCCCAACGTCAGTGGCTTCATAGCGCCGCAGCGGTATCGCGAGGTCACGGGTTCAAACCCCGTTGAAATCCTGAATTTCTCAGGCTTCTCGACGCAATTGCAAAAATTGCGTTCATAACTGCGAGGATCATAGCTTCACTTGATAATACTCTTTGCTTGTCCCTCCAAAATTTGCATAAGCATTGTTTTTATTTCCTCTTGGAAACAATGCTAATGCAAAATTTTGGAGAGACAAACAAAGAGTATTATGGTATTTTTTACATTTGGTAATTGAGCTCTATTATCGTGCAAACGTTTTCTTTTGTTTCGGTGCAAAAACAAGGTTACTGAATTACGTGAGTGAAAACACTTTCTACAGAAATGGGTTTATCAACTGGATTGATGTGGTAAATTGACAACCTTAGAGAAAATCTGAAAGCTGACGTTTCGAGCGTTAGCCCTTCGTCGTTAAGGACCTACGACGTCAACTCAGAATATAGCTTTGCGCTATCCGCGATAATGCTTTGCATTATTCCATCTCGTTCACGTCCCACAACGTGGGCAAAGTATCCTAAAAATAAATCGGTACGAGCGGCTTCAGAGTGGAAATAGAAAATGAAATATTCTCTGCTGTATGCTCACGTTGTCGTCACAACATCAAATTTGGTGATTTTACGTAGTCGTTATGCAGAGGACCGCAAAAATATTTGCTAAATGCGTGCCGCACGTGCAGCACGATTATTGATGCTCCTTTAACCAATGATATCTCTCTTTTGTGGCGTTGTTGTTGACGTTGCCGTCGTCGTTTCTTAAAAGGGACAGTTTCACGCTTTTGCGCATGTCCAAGCTTTTTTTTTTGGCGCTAGTAGGACAATCCGCTAGTAGTAGCACATTTTACGGTTTCTTAATGAACCAGATGATGTTCATTAGTCACAGAGTATTAAAGGAAATGCACTGAATGACTGTGGTCCAAATTTGGTGGAAGATACTGCCGGTTTACACAGAAAATATCAAATTTAGTTTTCACCACCGAATTTATTGTACGGGTCGAACATTTTATGCGATGCACGAGTTATTGATTCGCATGCAGTAAGTTCATAACACAAAGGAAATGATTGCAAAAGTAATTACACTGAGCAACTCCACTTCTATGGCATAGTTTCCGTTTCCTGCATCAGTACTTTCGATTGTTTTAATAACAATGGAATTAAATGGGCTGACGTGACAGCCCCCCGTGACATATTTTTGCTCAGACGAAGGGCTAATGTTCGAAACGTCAGCTTTCAAATTTGTTTACGGTGGTCAGCTTACCATATCAACTCAGCTAATAAACCCATATCTGTTTTTCACTTTCCCGGCGACGCAGTGGTTTTTTTTAAATACAAATTTCATTCTCGATGGTATTATTCAAATTAAAAAAAAAAGACAACGGGGATAACGTTTCATAAAATAGATTCTACAGAGTTGAAATAGCTATATATTTACCAAACAGGTCCGCTTTGAAACGGCATTTTATAACAATTTATTTTCTTCTTTATTACGCACCCTAAGGTTCACGAAAAGTTCACTTTGAAGGAACTATTTGGGCAGTTTCAAGTCCACAAAATAAATCAGCGATACCTGTAACTGCTTAAATTGACTATCACAGATTTAATTAACACTCTATCATACCAATGCGAGAAACGAAAATCTTGTAATAAACACATGACAGAACTCGAACAAAAACTTTGATCTTCGTACGAAACGGCATCACTACGAATTGAAACTCGGATATCTTCGGAAAGCTTCACAAGTCTTCGGATGTCGTCGGGATTCTTCGTTTTGTTTCCGAAGATGTAAGATACAGCATTTTACTGTAAAAAAAAAAAAAAACCTAAGAAAGTGCACAAATATTCAAATGTTGGTGAAGTTGAGCACTGCCGGCACCCCTCAGTCTTGTCCTGTCTGTTTATGCATGCGATGCAAGGTTTCGAATCCCTTTCAATCCATACCATACGATGTAATTAGTGTCGTTTGTCGATGGTCGGGTTCCTATACTTGTTCGCAGCCATCGATCCCGATCATTCCAAGACAATCTCGGATTGTGTTACACGAAGTTTTCCGCGGTCGTGAGCAACAACAACTTCGGTTGAACTGTTTAGGTTTGAAAGCAAGTCTTACCCGGTGCTGTGTTTTGAGAAAACCTTAAGTTAAAAACTTCAACTTCAAACTCAGAGTTACTCAATCGTGGTGCAAAAAGCAAACAATTTGCAACTGACGCCGAGCAGCGCGGCGACAACCTGCAGTTCTCCGTTACGGGACTATCACTACTTCCAGGGACCCGTTTCTCGAAAGTCCCGAAACTTTACTGGCCACTTTCGGGTGTCACAATTTCCTCCATATCTCAAGAACGGAGAGGATTCGAGTCGTCAAACTTCACAGTCAGTTTCCTTTTTGTTACCTTGAAAAAATGTTAAAATGTCGGCCTTCCTGGACAAGCGGTTGGCAGGTTCACAAATGGCTTTTAGGGCCCAAAAAGTTTTCGGGACTTTCGAGAAACGGGCCCCAGGTGTCATTTATCTGGTACTCCTGAAACCATCTACTTGGTTTGTAGATTTTTATACACAAACTTGACTAAAAAGGATGCACGTTTTCACAAACATTATAGGCATGAGCGAATAACAGCGAACATCAATATCTGACACTTCAACACAAGATTTCAAGTAAGCGTTAAATTAAATAAACGCTTTGTTTGAGTCAACGTTCAGTGTGGTTTATTCACAATGATTGTCAATGACTGAAGATGTCGGACCCCTTCCGATACCCAAACCATTGAAAGCGCTGCTCTTACCACATAAAACGCCGAAGCCATTTCTTTACAGTTGTTCACGGAAAGAGGTTATGCGAGATTGCCGTTTTCTTTGTCAGTCTAGAGCAAGCGCAGTCTCCAGCGGAGGTCCCGATGACAGTCCCCGTAAGAAAAACGTTTTTATAACATTTTCTTCAGCTGGAACGAAAAGAACGCAGAATCACTGAAGTGAAAATTGTCACAACCGGTTGTTGGGCCGACTTAGCGATGCATCACAGAGCAACATAAAAGGGCACTTGCCTTGTTGTTTGTAAGATAATGGTGCCAGTTATATCGCACCTGCAGGGATGGAATCGAAACAAACCGTCCGAACAAAGAATCGGGACTTTCACGATTCGCTGACTTTTTACTACTTAAATAATTCAGATACGACAGGTTTATTTTTGTAGGTGAAAAAAGATTCCCTTTCTAGGGATAAATTTGAAAGGGGTATGTCACAACAACTTAGTCTTACACCAGATCCCGCAAAGATAAATCCGAGACATTTCGTCGGTGAATTTTGGCGCAATTTGTTTTTGGCGTCTACTCCTCCGAACTGAGGTAAAGCGCATGCGCCAATGTTTTAACCGCAATAGATTCTTCACCAATGAACAAAAGATACGAGAACAATAAAGACCTTGAACCGTGCTATTACACGTACCATATAGTGTTTAATTAATGACTTTAACATATAAATTGGAAAACAACTCTTTTCAAGCACATTTCAACGATCTCTTAGCTGGGACCAGAGGTATGAGAAATCGACTTTTTTTTTTAATAACTCCAAGAATTTATCCTCTTTTAAGTTCTAATCTTCATTACATCAAAAAGTGACTTAACGTTTTGCTACAGAAAGCTTCCCCTTTAAGAATATATATCTTTAGTATAAACGCACGCAAACAAATGTTTACTTCTTCAACTATCGATTCAAGAGTTAACATAGAGGGCTGACTTTTAGCTATATGAACTTCGATT
This sequence comes from Montipora foliosa, assembly GCF_036669935.1. Taxonomy (NCBI): domain Eukaryota; kingdom Metazoa; phylum Cnidaria; class Anthozoa; order Scleractinia; family Acroporidae; genus Montipora; species Montipora foliosa. Next base: position 8,941,253 of record NC_090876.1, read on the forward strand.
TTCAGATTTCACAAATAAATTAAGAGAATATTTTACTTACCATATAGATAATCACGAAAAAGCGCAATTTTTCTTGCCTATACAGGAAAAAGTGCATTGAAGACCTTTTTAAATAAATCCTATTTCACATATCTGTACAAGTAATTCCACCCGTAGCACGGTCAGTGATAGAGGGATGGAGATGGCGGATACTCACTCGTCAATCAAACTTTTTTTTTTCCACAGATGGCTTCTAAGCTAATTTTAGGGTGCCTAGCACTCATGGTTGCTTCAACCTATGCGAGATCAAGTAAGTCATTCTCTCTTTCTAATTTTAATAAAAATTTAATCGCAGTAAATACCAACACAGTTAAAGAAACCAAAGATCTTGTCGAAGATCTTTAAAACAACTCCAATGGACTGGGCGTTGATTCTTCAACAGCCCTGGGCCTTCCTATATTTTTTAAGTTATGGCTTTAAACTTAAAGTCGTCATTGAGTACCACAAAAGTTTTTTTAAATAAAAGGAAAAAAATTGAAAAGTTTAAGTTTAACTTAACTTAAGAAGCTACTAAAGCGTTGAATCTCTGTCTGTAATGAATAATTGATTCTACCGACTGATTTCTCTAAATAAGACTGCGTCCAAACGATCAAACCTACATTGTTTATTTTACGCTGATCACTCGAGCGCACGGTCAAAAATTCGTAAAACCGATGAAATCATCAACCAAAATCCTCACTTATCCAAAGCAATACCAACTTTTTGTCAATATTTGTTGGAAAAGTACAAAAATGATAGACGAGGAATTGCCACCAAAGGTTAAATCTATCAATCGTCCAAAGTTAATAGGACTGAACAATTCTGAGCGTTTTTCGAAGGCAACTTTCTCCGCCAATCAAACACAGCTTTAATTTGCGGATTCGGAAAATTATTACTGGTCGAGTTTTCACAAAACAACGGGTTCCTGCATAGAAACCTGCAAGATTGCTGAGAAAAAGTTGAAAACACGTATTTGTTATCTATAATTTATCTTTACGTGCCAATGGGTACGGGAGAGCGTGAAAAGTAGTTTTCTTTGATCAGGAGCTAACAATAGGAATTTCTTAAGAACAGATGCTTTGACACAAAGAATTTCTGGTTCCATTGAAAAAAAGATTAATTTCACAGTAGAAAACACAATTCGCCTCTCAAGAGGAAACGTGGACGACCAAAGTTCTAAAGTGAAGTTGCAGAAAGCGAAGTTACTTCCGGTTTGCAAGAAACACCAGTTAAATTCACAAACTGCTCGAATTTGTATAAAGCATTGACAAAATTATTGACATGATAGTAATGGAGAGTGTTGATTTCAGCTTCTATTATGGAAGTAATAAAATCACAACTATTTATAAAATTATAATTATCACCGTAGCCTTGGGGAATATTGATATATTGATTTTGAATAAGAGAATAAAACGTTAAACGCTTCGAACGTTTTGATACCTTCGCCCGCGTTTTGGTAGCACGGCAGCGCCGCCTTCGTTTTTCAAATGGTCCGCAGACGTAACAGAAGGAGGATGTGCGTTTGTGAAAACAGTAGTCTCTTAAAATGTTCTAAGACAAGATTTTATGAGTGGAGACAGCTTCGTTGGTGGAATGCAAAGTGAATTATGACACACAACATCGACCCGACTTATAATTTTAATGACATCAACAGTTATAAATTTAATGAAATCAAAGATTAGCCATGGCACAGTAAACTGTAGTTTTCCTTTTTGGCTCTCTTTCTCGATCATTGCCTAGTTGTAAAAACTGAAACCTGCTTTTATTTTCCGCAGCGTACAAAAGAAACGCCAACCCCTGTCCCCCTGGATGTCCCGGAAGTTGTGCGCCCGCGTGTGCTGTGTCGTGCTGTCTTCCTCCACCACCCGCTCCACCACCGCCTCCACCCCCACCCCCACCACCACCAGAGCCCGCTAAGCCCGGACCCCCAGGACCCTCTGGAAGAATGGGACCACCCGGACCAGTTGGACCCATCGGACCAATGGGAGAGGCCGGACCTCCAGGACCTCCCGGACCACAAGGACCCCCAGGACCACCCGGAGAACCCGCTCCTCCTCCACCACCACCCCCACCGTGTCCACCTGTCTGCGCCCACACATGCGTCTCGTCCTGTCCGACCCAGTGCTGCTCTGGCAGAAAGTAAACGACCACGTGAGCATGTGGATAGCATTAGCGCGATATTAAGAAATTATTCCATCTTTAGCGTTCGTAAAGTACTTTTTCAGTGGATTTTTTTGTTGTATTACTTTGTACAAATGAGATAGGAGACGAAGGACAGCGAATTGCCGAAGGTTCATTCGTAGGCGTGTGTACACGTGAGGAATATTCAAATAAAAAAAATATTTGCTTTGTTTGATTAAAACAATGTCCAATTTTTAAAGAGAGAGGGGCTAGCTATTTGGTCTCAAAAAGAAAGTTACTTTTAAAAGAAAACAGTTTTCACTTGCTACAGATCGATATCGATTTCGCTGTATGCGCCTCGTCGTTGCAATAGACTCAAAAGAGGCTCGAAGAGCGAAAGATGAATCGAATTTCGTCCGCCATCTTGGATGCATGTTCCAATCTGGACTGGAAACGACGTCATGTGACGTCATTTACGTCACCCTTTTGTCGTTTTCGTCAGCGCTCATGAGTGTTTTTGCAAAGCGGACTCACCTCCTGTGTGTGTAATCACTTTTTGGCTTGGTAACATTCTTTCCAACGCTTTAACGTAAAATCCATTGCCGTCTTATTTCGATAAGCTTTTTGCTAAACGAATCCTCAAGCCAGGCATAAGACTTAGACACAACCCTTTTGGCGTTAAACTATCGGCGGCAAAGTTGCTGTCAAGTTGCTGTTTAAGCCAATCCTTCGGAAACTGAAGTCTGTTGCACTGCAACATATTTTTTAGACTCGGGGGCAGATCACGTGTTCAAAAGCCAAAAAGAAAGCATAAGCTAATGACGTAACTGTGGTCACATCGGAGTTTCCAACACGCGGAGAGACGCCGCTTAAGATGGTTTACTACAATTTTTCGAAGAAAAAGATCAAGATTTTGAAATCGGAAAAGTAACGCAAAATGATGTCTCTTCTAAAGTGTTAGTCACTGTAATTGATGTAAAATGTAACTAATCCAAACGAATACATGCAAATCAGGGAAAAATGCTAAACTCTGGAGTGGGAACTGGAAACTAAACATTCTCAAAACCTACAAGGGCCGTAAGACCAGGGTTAAAATTTTGGGGATTAGTAACCAATATGAAAACGAAACCGTCAACATTTTTTTAAAAAGATCTATCCGACAGTTTTTCAGTTACCATCAAAGTAGACGAAAATAGACGTTTTTGGCATTTGCAAAAAACCGTCTGACAGATTTTACTATTACTATACGTGATTATTTTTTCTCACTAAGGAAATCCCAATTTTCAGGTTGGGTCGTACGGCTAGTTTTTAGGAAACAATCTTTGAAATGTCTAGTTTCCAAGGAGCTCGGTCACTATATTTAGCGTTTTCCCCTGATTTGCATTTATTTGTCAGGTAAAATTAAATTTGACATCAATTACAGTGACTGACACTTCAGAATAGGCATCATTGTGCTTTAATTTCACAGATTTCCAAATCTTGAGTTTTTTTTTCCTTCGGAAAGCTGTAGTAAGCCATCTTAAGTTGGTGTCTAAAAGTGGAGCTCTGTTATTAGAAAAACTATTTAGAATATTAGCATCAGTCGAGCCGCACGACTGTCGAATCATTCATATTTTGTCACGCAATCGAGAAAAAAGGCCGAGGGTGGCTGAGGGAAGGGGGAGCGATCGTTACTGTTGCCTCTGGCGGCAGTTTCTCTAGATGGCGTGACAACACACGATTGAAAAAAGGAATTGCTAGCAGTCTAGAAACTATTTCTGTGTACCGGCTATTAAAGACAAGATCGCTGATCAAATGGGAGAGCGCTTACAATCGGTGAAAAACGAAATGAACGCGTCTGCAATGGATGGTGGGAATTGGAGCTTCACGAGACTGAGCGCACGCGCACTCTATTCGCAGGAGGATAGTACAATTTACATACGAAAGCTATGCGACCAAATAATTTGGTCTCGATAGTTAAAGGACGCCATCACGAGAAAACACTTATGAGTATCCAAAACATGCCTTCGGTCTATAAGGAATCGGTCTATTCAAACTGAAAATTTTCCAAAAGGCTTAGGGTGCATTCTTTTGGGAGAATACTGGCTATTCTCATTCCGGATTAGGGACAACAGAATTCATGGAATATCAACTCACAGAAGAACGCATATTCTAAAAACGGAATACTATTAGCGAAGGTGACCTGGGAACTATTATCTGTGGATGCCCCATTCCAAGGTTTCCCGAAAGTTTGGAACATGAAATGTCGAAATATGACCGTAAGTATCATTTTTTTGCCGGTTTCCTCGATTTTCCGGTTCGCTTCATTTGCTCAAAACCTTAAGGGGGAAGATGACGAAGAATTTTTTGTACTTGTGTGTACTTTGCGTAGTGCAGGAGGGCGGCGTAAATATGCTCGGATACAAGGGTTTGTCGAGGACACCAATTAATGCCAACGTCATTTCTTTTGGCCCAGGCAAAGGCGCGTTTTTTAAAAAAACACAAACTGATAGCTCTTCGTGTTCTAGCACCGGGAAAGAAACAGAACAGAGGTCAAGCATACCCGTATCTATGGTATACATTTTGGATCGCTATTCCATTCAAATCTTTATAATTTTCAAGCTGCCTGCGGGCGACCGGCCGGCCGCGTATCATTTCCCGCCAAAACTTTCCCAAAAGAACGCATGTTCTGCCTATTCCGGGTGACCCGTATTCCGGTCATTCCATTCATTCTGCTATCAGGAGCAGAATGAATGGAATAGTATTCCGTTCATTCCGAAAGCGGAACAGGTCCCAAAAGAACACGCATACCGTCTTTTCCGTGTCTTCTTATTCCGGAATAGTACCAAAAGAACGCGCCCTTGGTTAAACAGCTTGCAGGCAAAGGTGCCTTTCGCCAGGCGTCTTATCAAGGCGCAGTTTTAAAGGAAACGGGGTTACCATCATACCTTCGGGTAACAAGGTAGGCGCTCTATTTTCGGCAAAGTACGCCCTGCTAAAACCATGTCACTATTAACTGCAATCTTCTCAAGGGCTTTACATTCCCTTCCACTGTGCGAAAATGGGACTGTACGCACGAGATGTGACAAACGTCTCCCACCAATGTGGCCCGGGTTCGATTCCGGTCTCGTGGCCATATGTGGGTTAACTTTGTTGCTGGTTATTTACTCTGCTCCGAGGGGTCACCTCGCAGCTCTTACAAGGTCTCACCTGATTGGAGACCACCCTAACCCTTAACAAAAGAACAAATAACAGAAACAATGGACCCTAGGCCTAAAACAAAAGGGCTGCAACTCTATCCTCTAGGGTCCATTGTTTCTGTTATTTGTTCTTTTGTTAAACCTCAAGGGTGGTCTCCAATCAGGTGAGACCTTGTAGGAGCTGCGAGGCTACCACCGGCTCCGAGAGGTTTCTCTCCTCAAAAACCAACATTCCTAAATTCCAATTCCATCGGATGCACGATCTCCCTGAAAACCACTTTCGGATGAGAGGAGCTTCCTGGGTAAATATATCAAGGTTACTATTTATGGCTCGATGACTCTATCTCATTGAGAAAGGTACACCGTTGAAAATACTTAAGGGTTATAGCGGCGAGTAAAAGAACTCAAGCCTTTTTCGTACGTGACACACCAAGACCATTTACTGTATTGAACTAAAGTCTGTGCACGAATTAAATAAAACTCCATAAAATTTAAATCCAATTTTTTTACTGGTTGTAGACAAAGATACAAATCAAAAGAGAAGAGCCGTGTAGAGCAGCCGTTGTGTTCCGTTCAGAGAGCCACAAAATGAACGACTGAGCAAAGTTGTTGGCCGACACGAACGGAAAGATGTCACTACAAAAGGTACAACGCAAGTTTCTCCAATTTTGTGCCCTTCTTCTGGCTTCCCGGTGCGCGGTTCTTTTATGACACGAGTCACGGGATCACTCGTATCAGGTGACCGCCACGGGGACATCGTTTCCCAATCAAGACTAATTCTTATCTGCAACTTATGTTCCTCTGATTCCCAGGGCTTGTTCAAGCTCTGCTCGCTTCTGTTGAACCTAGAACATACACAAAAACCTCGAGTTAATTAAACTTCATACAAATCAAACGTTAGTTGATGTTGTTGCAGTTCCGGAAACGGGGGCAGTGTGCAGGCCAGTTACCACGGCTGCTTTGACATCGGTGTCATCGCGCTAGGAGGGTAAGTTCCTTATGTATCCCCCATATATAGTGTATCCCTCCCGCAGTCCTCACGGCACTTCAGAAGAGAAGTCTTATTTGCATTCACCCTGTTGGACTCGATCTGCAAATATTCCAAGGCAATTACCTCCTTTCTAAACTGAGGCTTCATCTAAAAGGGTTCTGGCTGTATCCCATATACCTTTAATTTTTCGCAGATATCCCGTATCCCTCCAACCCGTTACGGGGTCTCCATGCTCGTTCCAGGCAATCCGTGAAAATACAAACATAGGATCACTATGCACATATTTCAGGTCCATGTTCACCCAAAAGACATTGCGGGCTGCTTTGAATTTCGCACAGACGAAAAATCCGAAAATCATCCAATCAAAACGCTGGAACTATTTCAAAACAACAACAAGAGCGCGCAATGTCCTTTGAATGAACATGGGGCTTTAAAACGGCTCTCGTGATTGGTTCAGGAAAGAAAAAGCATCAGAAATTGCATAACAGAAACAATGCAGACTAATGCATCCTACAGTGGTCCAGTGAAATTAGAGCGGGTTGTAAAGAGCTGTGTGGTATAATAAATAATAGTAATAGTCTTTAATCTGTTATTAGGAAGCCTTCAATCATGTAAGTGATTTTCAGAGAGGTCCTAAGGACCACTGCTCCTAAGCCAGATGAAATCTGCTGGGAGTCGAGTATTCATGAGGGAGGAAAACCGGAGCGCCCGGAGAAAAACCCTCGGGTCAGGTTAAGATCGTCTGAACTGAACCCACATGAATACGTAACTAACCACTCCCCTAGGGGCTTTTCAGGGCCAACGTACAACAACTTTGTGGGACTTTACCAGACGGCTTTATGGCGCAAGTGACAGCTGTGCAGTTTACAATCTTAACTGAATAACGGGTATATTTCACGGGAGCCCCCAGAACAGAATGAATGAGAG
>NC_090876.1:8953488-8958488 GCF_036669935.1 Montipora foliosa
ATGCCGTGTGTCGGGGTGGAGAGCAGCTTTGCACACTGGTAGGAGCGCTCGGACAGAGGGCTTATTTACACACCATGCCAGAATTTTCGGGATCACAGATCGCATCTCTGGGGGCATAACTCGAAAACTGCAAGGTTCATTTATCCTCTCTTGCTCCATATGTTGTTACTTTTTATTTTACAGTATTTGCAAATGTGTATTAAGTGAAAAGAGTAAATAAAGTATTGTTGTTGTAGGACAAAAATTATCCAACGAGTTGATGGAGGAAAAATTGATCACTGCTTTGAAGCTGATTTGGAAACTACTGTTTTGAGCATTCCAAACCAAGTTCTTGAGGTTACAGGTTCCACAAAATTTATACGACTAAAGTTGGGCACAAAAAAAAAAACAAAACAAAACACAAAAACAGAATTAAACCCTCTTGGTGAGTCTCCATTCAGTTAGGGTAAAGGCAGAAAAATTGCAGAATGGAATGTGGCATCACTTAATTGTGTATAATTCATGCAGAATGACGGAAAGAAAATAAGTTCACTGACATCAACACTGCTTAAGCGTCACTAATTTTTCCCTGAATGGTTAGCTCTTACTTCACAGTCATTTCATACTGCATACATTACAGCATACATAATTATGCAATTTGCCATTTTGTCTTGCCACTCCAGACTTTAACGACAACTTGTCTCTGCTCCACTGTTTTCTGCTTCAAAAAGGTAGGTTATTGCATTCACACCCTCGATATGGACAACAATTTTTTTACTGGCATGATTGAAAGGACAACACTATAAGAATGAAACTTACCACCTCAACTTCAATGTCGTAACAAGTGGTTCTCTTGTTCTCTGGTGTCTCCTTACTGAAAAGACACATCTAATCAAATTAGAAGGCCTAATTATTCATAGCAAATATTTCTCCATTCTTGATTGGTTTAGGCTCCTCGCATGATTCCAGCTACAGGACAAAACATGGTTCATCTTGTCCAATAAATCACACCATGTCATTAGAGGGCCTATCACCTAAACAAACTTTTCCATTTTATTTATTCTCTGAAATTGTCCCAAATACATTGTGTTGTTTTTAGAATTTTTTAATTGAAAATTCACTCATTTATTGGCTTTGAAGGCTGGGAAAAGTGGTTGTACTTTGATCTATAACCGGGTTGACGTCACAGACTGCTTATGTGATAGTTCTTTGAAAACAGTGATGCAAATTACTTTGTGACGCCAACCCAGTACCAGACCCACTCCCCTTCATTGCTTGGTTATAGATCAAAGTACAATAAAAAGTGCCTAAAAATAACACAAAATCTTGGGACAATTTCGGAAAATAAATAAAGGGGGAAAAGTTTGTTGAGCTGAAAGGCACTTTAACCTTTTCCTTCCTTAGAGTGACACAAACTCTACTCTGTCTAACGTCAGACAATGATTATACTGGTCACCTGGGGCCTGGGGTGGGGAGTGGGGGGAGGGGGTTTGTCAAACGTCCCGAAACCTTTCGGGCATTTTCCCTTGACATAAAACGCTTTGTATCTTCAATAGGCAAACGTTTCAAGTCAAGAAAGTTTGCAGTCGTTTTGTTTTATAAGGTCTTGAAAACATGTTCAAAGATCCATATTTTATCAGGAGCAAATCTTAGTTTTACCAATCACTTTTCGGACCCGAAACGTTTTCAGGGCTTTCAAGGAACAGGCCCCAGTTCAGGAGTGGAAAGGGTCGAATAAAACCCCTGAAACACTTGCCCCCTAGAAGTGACAATCATAAATTTTACTACATTGTATGTTTAAAGGCGGATGATTTCAGTCATCAATGAGTGCTGGTTTAAGGGCAAAAAGATAAAATCACAAAAAAGGTGTTGGGTTGAAAATGATACTGGGTCACCGTATTAAAACTGAATTGACACAGAACTAAAAATAGGCCATGGACACTTACAACGAACTCCTTTTGTTGCATAAGCCAATGCAAATTGTTTCCTTTACCTTATAAGATGGTTTATGACAATGGGATCCGGTGGCAGTAACAAGGCACTTAGCCGCTGAGGAATCTCACTGAACTTCATTCGATTGCATTCAAATATCTGAAATTGAAATATTCATACTTCCTACTGTAATGCCAAATTTTGCAGTTTTAGACAAACTAAAAGGTCCACATTAGCAAACCTACAATTGGAGTACCAGTAATGACAACTCGAACTGGTTTTTAGTTGTACCCTTGTTTTCTTATTCCGTACTGAAAGTTATAGCTGCTCCTTTTTTTTACTTTGATTGATGGCCTGCGCACTATGCGCTTGGGCCATAAAAATTAATAATAAATCAATAGAAAAAACTCAGTCCCTAACTTACAGTAAGGGCCTCAAAGTCGGTTTAATAGTACATGTACTTGTTGTTGCACCAAGACAAAATCCAAAGTTCAGTATTATCAAACCAGCAATTATCAGTAAAATGACACTATTCTCATTGCAACAGACCCATATCACTCAATGTCCAAACAAAAGATTTTGCCCGTTGAACCTCTCATTTAGTGTGAGGCTGGATGGGCAAAGACAATGCAAAGATAAAGCTTTTATTCCCCGCGGACTCCAAAATGGTCGCCGCGTGATAAAGGTGAATAGCCACCCATAAAATTACTGGCTGCCAGCTGCTTGATTGGGCCTAATACATATTGTATGCTTACTCTTCTGAGCAGGCGTGTTAGGCGGAAAGTGCACGATTGTTCTCGGCGAACAGGGCTAGTAAGACATTTATTATATCTCTGTGGTAATCAGCTGTGTGAGAAAGGAAACCAGTTTAAGTCAAGCGAAAGGTTCAACTGCCACAAAGATTGCTGTGTCCAAATCAAAAAAACCAAAAAGTCTTCTTGGTATTTTGAAATAGTTGCTTGAAAGAGTCAAAGAATTTTACAAGTTTATGTAACAGAAACGACATGAAAGACTTGCTAGAGAATGTTTTATTTGAACTATTGGGCCATAGAGTGTGTCATACTGTAGAATACCACCTACTAATTTAGCCAATCACAGCATACGTTCTACCGGAGAGATATAATAAAATGCCTTGGACCAATAATTATTTCAATTTATTTAAATTCAACTTAAAACAGGTAAAAAGATTTTATGGCTCTAGGAAATAAGAAAAGAGTTTTTAAGAATTTGTTTCCCTGAGCCTTGAGGTTATGAGTGAAGTTTTGTCCATTGAAATTGGGATATTTCCTAGACTTGAAAAAAAAAAATGCAGTCTTTATTGCTAACATAACAGTAAAATGTTGCAGACTTCTCACCTGTTGAAAATATCTGTCACAGTTAATATACTCTCGCTCATGTGAATCTTGCAAATTGTGACTCTGAAAAATGAGAGAGAAATCCTTTTTGGTAACATTCTCAATAGACAAATTAATTTCAGTAGAACTGCTTAATCTCAGCCACCTATAACACAATGTGCTGTGGATTTTTTTCTACAAAAACAATCATCACTTATTCTTGGGGTGTAATACTTTTCCCTCAATTGGACATCGGTTGATTTTACACAGAGGATCTCCATTGTATGGGTTGGTGAAACAAGCAAAATAAGAAAAACTCCCAAAAGATTTGCTTATTGTTCAAGTCGCAAATTCCCTTTTGGTGATTATGACTGAACTTCTTGGTAGAAATAGTATTAACTGGGAGTTGAGCAATGGCTATGATATTTGCATCCTTGTAATAACTTATGATTCTTCAAGACACGTACTTGTATCCTTTCATCCACAAACAAAGCTTTGTGTTCGAGTTTAAAGAAAGCATTGAGATTTATCATCACTTGTGGATGTTCTACTCTAAATGGAGATTTCGATCATTTCAAATTGCTGATATGGAATAGAATAGAATTTTATTTGCTCAGTTCATAGTTAATGTACAATTTAAAGTAGGAAAGAAACATAAATAGATAAAATAATAATACAATTTTAATTAATTAAATGTTTGATCCCAGGAACTAAATAAACCAGTAGGTTTTTGAGTTGGCCCCTAGCCATATTAAGTTGATTTACATGTATTTTCTGCAGGTTAGGGGAATAAAGGAAAAGTAACACAATAAAAAATAGTAACAAAGATTATTACAATCTTTAAATTATAACTAGTGCTGGTTTAACACCAAAAACTGCTTCAATTTTGTTTTAAATTTTGCCAAGGATATGTTTTTGACATTTTCAGGAATTTTTCGCCATAGATCAGCAGCTACAGGAAGCTGAGTCTGTTTACCTATATTTGTATGTACCCATAGCAAAGGAAAGCAAATGTATTAAACCAACGGCAAAGAAACCCTTTTGCAAAGCTGTGCATGAATTGTTGTAGTTTTCGTCCATAACCCCTTTTGCATAATCAGTTCTTGATGCCCTTCCTGCTTTCGTTTTAACTGCTTGACCCCTGGGAGCCAGACTTCACGAATAGATGATGGGGGGGGGGGGGGGGGGGAATCAGGAGTTAATGGGTCAACCATACAAGCAATTTCTACTGTGTGATAGTTTTAAAGATACATGTACTGTATCTTTGGCACTGAATAGATGACCTTGCTCGCATTGAAGAGAACCCAGTTGTTTTTTCTTACCTTGATGTATTGCCAGATGGCATTGACAATAACAGGCCTGGTTTGTGTATGGATTCCCATGAGACGAGCTAGTCTTGGATCAAGTTTATACTGAGGAGGCTAGAACAAAAGTTCAATTTGTTTGTAAGGAAATTATCTTGAGAATAACATTGTGATGTGGCACAAGGCTAACGACAATAACATTGATAAAAAATATTGAAGATATTCAACTTCTTGTCATAACCAGGATCTTGAGATTTACTCTGTCTAACACCAGTTTATTTTACTTGGAGGTCATTTCAGGAATGAATAGGCTACAGCCATGTAAGATGTAGAATTTGTGATTTTACACTGTTACAAGTTATTCCCAAAGGGACTAAATGTTAAATTAAAATAAATTTATTGGTTGTCAACTCAAACATACCTGGTAATCTAAGAGAAACATTATTGTACA
>NC_090876.1:8963488-8970988 GCF_036669935.1 Montipora foliosa
AGAATGCATATGTGTATTCTTTATAAACAGTTTCCTGTTAATTCAATTTAGTGCGCTACTGGGGGCACAGCCAACAGAATTCTTTTCCGCTGATTCAGAAAATGCAATCAGTCTCTAAAGAACAGGAAATCCAAAATGTTTTGCATAAAATTATTTCTATTTGGAAAAGTAATAGCCCCAAAAGAATCAAGAATGACACAAAGAAATAGTTAAACTGTCAAGGCCAACGGAAGTTCTAAGCATATGGAACCTCTGAGACACATATGAAAGAGCTAAACTCATCAATATTGATTTATTATGCAAGACAATCAAAACATTCTAAGAGAATTGCTACCCTCTGTAAATGGCATTGTGCCATAACTTTACCAAGCATCATTCATCCTTCATTCGACCTCCAATATTTTTGCTATTATTGCAAGGTTGATATCCAATGTTTATAATAGTATAACATAATCCTACATGTACATGGATAACCTTGTTTGGTCAAAATCAATCATAACTGATTGGCTAGAATTATGCAATGATCAGAGCCAATCAAAAAAATTTAAGAGAGAAAGATGTGCCATATAATAATACTAGCACACATGAAAGAAATGCAAATTACTTACTTCGGTTTCTGGTCTTGGCATGTAAAAGTTGGTAGTCAGATAAATTCTCAACTTTTTCTTTTGCTGCATGTAAAATGAAAAGTTAATCTCAAGGAAACAAAAACAAATGTATAAACAATCAGAGCAATAAGAGAACAAAAAAAGTATGGATCCGAAATAATTTTATTGTGATAATGCCATGTAAATGTACTCAACAAACCATTAATTCATATGACTAACTGATGTGCACGTGCATGGAACTCATTTTTCAACATGGACTTGCAGGAGAACAAATAAAACTACATGTACATTTATCCCTTTCCTTCCTGAGAGCGATACTTTAAGATTTTACTTCATTTAACACCGAAAATGATTTTTCTCATTAATGGGGACTGCTTTACATTGTAGGGGTGAATGCGTGAGGCAGTCGTTTTACAAGTCCCTAATCCAACCTATTATTGATTATGCATGTGTTATCTGGGGTGCGTCATCACAGCACAACTTAGACCGGATCCTTATTTACAGAAATACGTGGCAAGAGTCATTCTTAATATCAAGCGTCCCCAGGATGTCCCATCGTCTGAGCTGTTCTCCAAATTAAACTGGATGACTATAAATCAACGTATAGATTACTTTACGTCCATAATGATGTATAAAACCATTAATAAATCTAGCCCTAATTATCTACGTAATAGGTTTGAGTATGTTAAAGGGGCTAGGTCACGCAATTTTAGGCAATTTCATCACTGATCAAATCTCATGGAATTAACTAAAATATCAAAATAACTGTTCAAAACTATAGAAGAACTCTAACAAAACACAGGGAAGCCAAGAAGGGACATGGATGGTCAAAACTGGAGAGGATTGAAATGGATCGAATTTGGGTAAATTTGAAAAACGTCGGCCCACCTTTTTTCAAATTTATATCAGTCTATATCAAAATGTCATTTACACAGCTGGAAAATCATTCTCAGTTGATATGTGGCCGTGATTTTGCAAATGAAAGACTCTTGCTCTGCCAATTTGACATTTAGAGCTCATAATTAACAAAATTAAACAAAATTACCTAAAATAGCGCGACCTAGCCCCTTTAAAGATAAACACCAGATTAACACAAGATTTGCTGCAAATAGAAACCTGTTTATACCTAAGCTATCTTCTCAGACAGGACAAAGGTCTTTCCAGTACAGGGGAGTACATGCTTGGAACGGTTTATCTGGGGATGCTAGATACTATAGCCTAGAAAAGTTTTAAAAATATGTGGCCGGTATTGTTTATAATTAATATATTCTAGTATAAATATATATTATTATTCTATTTTTTATCCTTGTATGTTGATTTTTTTACACTTTAGTTCTTATTCCGCATATTAAATTGTAGTTATGTAGATAGAGGACCACCCTAATTAACTTAGTGTTAGCTTGGTGATATCCTCTTTAAATATTGTTTTTATTATTATTATTATTATTATGGTTATTATTATTAATGCTTTAATAGATGAAGGTGGTGACGTCTTTAATTGCAATAGTCAAGAGCAGGGTTTATTCAAAAATTAAGCAATAGAGGATGTTTTCCATAGCCCCATCTAAACACTCCTGGGAGTTGAGAGAATTCCCCCAACTCCCCCAAGTGTTTAGATGAGGTTATGGAAACACGGAAAAAAGTCCTCTATATATTGCATTTACAAAATATTTCTCAAAGATAACTCGACAAATGAAGAAAAAATAATGGTGTTTTTTTTACATCTTGACTGAAACAGATTTTCTTGATACATGCTCATATTTCCTACCAGCCAATCAAAACACATGTCTGACTAAATGACCAATCAAAATTAATTTTTGTATGATGTCACAGCCATGTTTCCATACTCTCATCTAAACACAGCTACTGACCAATGAGAGAGTGCGTACTATCCTAATTATTTTAGAAATTATTTTAATCTTGCTAATCAAAGTTATGTCAGTGCAATCAATTCACCAAGGAGAAGGTACATGTGCCAAAAAGGAATCCTCGCTTAAATCACTGCTCTACCTTCATCGGCCTTTTTAAGGCCTCTTGAATGTCCAATCTTTTGCGCATTATTGTTGCATCAAGTTTTCTTTCAAATGCTAGAAGGTCCATATATGCTTGTGACTCTGGGACAAGGTCACGCACCTAGAAAAAAAAAAGGAATCATGAACAACTTGTTTGAAGAAGACTTAATATTAATTATTGCCCTGTCAGAGATCAAGGTTAGCAATCTTGGAAAAAAGTCACCTGACAGGTGCTCTTTAGCAATGACCATCCCGTTACAACAAGGTATGTTCTATCACTCTTCTATCAGCCGATCCTAATAGCCAAGCCATTGAGCTTCAGCCAGGTGATCTGGTGACGTAATTCGGAGGACTGGGAAGAAACATTTTAACGCCGTATCCCACAACCGCATGCAGCCTTGAATGTTATTTTCGAATTCAACATGGCAGAGGCAAGGTTAGCTCTCATTGGTTTTACTTGAATGTTCATTCAGTAACAGGAAATGTTGGAGACACGGAATAAGCTGTTGAGTTTTGGCGATGGATATACATGTACTGCAGGAAATTTGGAAACAAGACCTAAGGCCGCAAGCGGTTGTGGGATACAGCGTTAAAATGTTTCTTCCTATTCCTCCAAATTACACCACCAGATCACCTGGAGATATTTTGAGAAATGCCCCTAATTAGATGCACACAGATTTCAATAAACATCACAAAGTGTCACCATGCTCTCTTCCCCAACTTCAACATCACTCGTGCCTTGGAAAACAGGTACACGTAGCTAAAGTCGAAGTGTCCTCGAAATTATTAATGCTGCTCCTCGAGTAAGGATAAACGGCTGCATTTACCCTAAGCCAACATTAAACGCTAACCTAAGTTACATTTACCTTATGGTTGGAAATAGGTAGCAAAGGCTTACACTTAAAAGTGTTGTATGTCAAAATTGGGTGCACATCTACATGTAATTACACTTTGGGTGAATTTTTTCCGAAAATGGCCGAATTTATACTAGAGACAAATTATCCTTCTAGACAGATAATCCATCAGACAAATAATTTGTCTAAGTATAAATCCGAAGACGAATTTTGACGAGTATTTTGTCTACAGATACGTTACATGTTACGTGTGTTACATGACAGGTGTTTCGGTGTTGAAATACCGGTAGGCATCCCAGGAAACCCTGAGAAAATATAGAAACCAGTCCCTCTCACGTGGAAACTTCATCGAAAATCGTCTACGTTTCTGTCTAGATATAAATTTTGAGACAGATCATCCATCTAAGACGATTTATCCGTCTGTTAGCACGTCTTGAAGACGTGCTAACAGACGAATTCGTAACAAATTTAAACTGAGACGTGCTAACAGACGAATTCGTACTGAATTTATACTTAGACAGATAATTCGTCTCTGACAGAAAATTTGTCTCTAGTATAAATTCGGCCAATGAGTGGGATCTCAATGAGTGCTAATTATGCATTTGTAATCTATTATTTCTCAAACATGCATTTATGATCTTGACATGTTCCAAGGACTAACGAAAAACTAACGTTTGCTCTGGCCAAGGGCTACTGCTTGAAATACCGGCTCACAAATTTATCTTAGAGTAATTAACCCATTGACTCCTACATGTACATGTAAAGTGGCTCCCATTGGTGAGTAAACTCTAAAGTAAAGTCTCACTCTTCGGAGGCAATGGGTTAATTCCCTTAACTCACTTGGTAAAACACAAGTTTTTTAAATGTGTGTTACTCCTCACCCAGGCAGCACCAAAGTTTCTTTTTACCAAGATTGCTTAAGCTTGTAATCTCACGATCTGATTGGCTAATCTGCCGTTGTCGATAAGAGTCTAGACAAAGCTGCTCACTTCATACTCATGTCAAAGTGTCACACAATTGTATAGCCAATCAAAAATGCTCATTTTGGGAAATAAACCAATCATATTGCAAGAAGTTATAGACAACGCTTGGTCTCTATTTGCGTCACCATCCTGGTCACGCTCTGAAATACACTGTAAATATGGGAGGTATTTTGTTTGATGTTGAATATTGTGGTAAAAAATAAATCAAATTTGGTTCAGCGTTGTCTGTACTCTTATCGAGAATGATATTTGTCTGTGCCTCGTGAGTCCACAACATGAAAGCATAGACAACGCTGAACCACATTCGATAAGTTAATTAGAAAATGTAACCCAATCATTTGTCAGGGAAAAACTGCTATAGATTGACCTAAACTGATCTAAAAGTGATAATTATCATCATCAATGTTATTTTCACCAAAGTTACTATTCACAATTTTGTAAACTTACCCTTTGAGGCAAGATCTTATCTGCCATTTTTTTCTTCCTAAAGGAGAATGAACAGCAGTGATTTAAACTAAATAAATCACCATCTACAACACTAAAATGCTTAGTAAAATAACAACATGTACAATGTATGCTCGCAATCACATTCATTTCAAGGTTTCCATTCTCCATCATAAATACAGCTCATGCAAATAATGAAATCATCATACAATGTATGCTTTCCGGTTCAACCTTGTTTAGCTGTATCGTTGCTGTATTTGGTGACGTCGATTAGCTTGACACTATTATTATTATTATTAATGTACATTAAAGAGGCCTTCCAAGAGGCAGAGTAGTGACAAGACCCAAAACGTAGCAACAAAGGACATTTTAATCATCAAGGGGTGACCCAAGTACTTACACCATTGGCGTGAGAGAAACTAAAGACAACAACATTTCACTAATTCTGAGTACACAAATGAAGGCCGTTGAGATATTCCTTGCTGTGACAAAAAAGGGCTACCAGTAGCAGTGAGAATGAAATTAAGACTTACCATATTTACCCGTGTATTTAAGTCTATCCCATGTATAAGTCGACCCCCCATTTTTGATGGCAAAAAGGCAATGTCTTAATTTCTTTGTTAAATTTTCATGGGATACTAATCTAATTCTATTCTTCGATTTCTGGAACTGTGGATACACAAAAAAATCAGGGCCTCAAGCGCTTAATAGTTTTGTGGTTCAGCAGTTGTATATGCTGGCATTTTGTCCTAGAGTTTCGAAAAAGTTCTTGGAAAATTGAACATGTAAACCTCAAACTAACCTGTTTCGTTGTTTTAATAGGGATAAAGGGCTTTAGAGGATAAGCACAACATCACAGAAGCTGGAGTCAATCTTTGAAAATGACTTCAAAAACAATGCGAAATGTATAAGGTTTAATTGGTCCTTGATTTATAATATCTCACATGACAAAAAAAACAACAACTCATAAACCAAACACTACGAAGTTTGCAAAAGCATTTAAATCAGCCAGGTCTGAATACAGAACAAAAGACAATCATTTACCAACCAGCATTTTCAGGAAACGCGAGCGATGATGCGTGCACGCAAACATGAGATATTGTGCCAGGTTACTACGCAGTTGAACGATCGTGTTTTATATGAAGAAACAGAAGTGCTTTTTTGAACTTTCTGCCTTTGGTAACCGAAAATAATTTCCAGTACATCTATTTCATATTTGTGCTAGTAAGTATCTTCAAAATTTAGAGTTGGACAAATCCTTTTTCATTTCAACTGGAATTGCTTACAATCCTTTTGAAGTCTTATTATTATTATTAGTCTACATTTCAAGAGGGACATCAGCGAAATACAATGAGCAAAAAGTTTACACAACCACCTCCCTTGAAAGGTCAGGTATACACCAACCCTGTAATCCCATCCCTGATCATGTTTTAGACAGGAGTTCAGCAAATTTGGAGATGCTTATTGAGCAGCTCTGTTGTTTTTGTGTCAAACAAACCTTCTTCTGTTCTTAGCATCCTGCCTTCGTCTCGCTTGTTCCAAGGCTGCAGCAGCACCAGGTACCAGTCCTGCTCTGGGAACGCTAGGCCCATAGGGATGTACACCTGACGTTCCCTGCACTCGCATAGTCATGGGGGTACTGGAAGTGCTGCCTGAACGCTACAATGAAAGAATAATAAAAATAGTAGTCAAAAATATCCTAAGAAGCAGGCTCAGTTGCTTCCCCTACATGTATGTCCAGGTTTGATCCTAATTAGATGCACGTCCAATTTTGACATTCAACACAAAGTGTCCCTTTAAGTCTAAGCATTTGCTACCTATTTTCAACAATAAGGTAAGGGTAAAGGTTAGCGTTATTTTTAGCTTTGGGTAAATGCAGCAGTTAATCTATACTTAAAGAGCAGCATTTGGGGGACAATTTGTGACGTAAATTGTCTGTAGTCCAAGACACGAGTGATGTTGAAGTTGGCAAGAAGAGCAAGGGGACACTTTGTGACGCTTATTGAAATCTGCATGCATCTAATTAGGGTCAAACCTGGACATATCTCAATTGCTTGGCAACAAGCGAAAGGACACCTGAAAAATTAGAGTCCTAGGCAGGTCGCCAACCTATGACCTGTGAAACAATGGTAGAATGCTCTACTCAATGAGCTCATGGATGTCGCTAAGTGCTGGCTGCTGGTGAAAATCAATGCTTGAGAAACGGATGATCACCGGCTGAATTTTGGGTGCCGATCAAAGTGACTATGGCGACCGCAAATTATTCTCTACTAAGTTTAAAAGTCATTCGATTTGTTAACAAAAAAATTGAATATCTACCTGTCTACAGAATTATCACTAGAATTTATCAATTCTGGAAACGAAATAAAAGCGTTGTTTTGAGTACTGTTATGCATTTTGGGTGTTGCAAGACACTGGGAACAACCTTGTTGCCAGGTTCTTTTGATGCTCAGAGTGCAAACCACCTCAACAGAACCTTCAACAGGATGAATTTACTCTTAGGTAAAACCCGGTGAGCTACATGAACTGTACACAAACTCCTGAATCTGACTCCTTTAGGAGTTCTTGTAGATTAATGGGTAGAGCATCCGTTAATCCT
>NC_090876.1:8975988-8988488 GCF_036669935.1 Montipora foliosa
ACAGATCCATCTCCCGATGCGGCACTTTGTCTTTGCCAACTGACTGCGTTTTCACACAGGTTTTGGACACAGAAGACGAAAGTAAATTATTTTCTTTGCACCACTCTATGCACAACTCTGGAAAGGCAATAAAGCAGGGACAATTTCCAAATGATCAAATCTCCCATTGCTGTGATCCTTTTACTTCGGTAGCCATCTTGATTATTACGAAGACACAAGTTTGCTTCAAAAGAAGGGAAATATGAAACAATTTTAATTGCAATGAACTCGTGCATGAAAGTTTCCCATGAAAGATGCACCAATCAGACTTTAAGCGTGGTATACTCTTCCACGCAGTAAACGTTTAAGTGTGCCGCACGCACGGGGCATGAAGGAAAAGCAGGCCACAGTTCACAGCAATACTGGAAAACCTAAAACTATCACAGGGACTAACCTTAAGCCTAAACAGTGCCTTTAGTTGTGATTAGGGTTACGGTTAGCATTATTAAAGGGATGGGTTGTTTCAAGAGTAGTAAAACAGGGATCTCTTAACGGTAACCTACAAGTGTAAGGTCGATTGTAGGTGCTCGGCGCGGCACGTGTATATAATTACGTATCATTGTTATGTAAATAGTCAGCCAGAATTCAAAATAAGTATCATTTTCAAGGTGTGAATTAGCAACTTGACACGTTAGTTCAGTGGTAAAGAACAGGGACAAGTAATCCAGAGGTTTACAGTGGGTCGGAGTTCAAGGGAAGCTGCGAGTGACATATCATGGGATAAAATGGCAGAAAAAGCCGACCGGGATCTGGAAATAAGAACAAGACGAAGGGATAGAAAGGGGATAGCTGAGACAAAAACGAGTAACGGTGTGGGCGATGAAGGGAAAGAAGAGAGAGAGGGAGGGAGAGAAAAAATGAGATCCGTTTTTATTCATCCCGTAAGTAAAAATTACCCATGTATATATTCGGTTCTCTTGGGTATACGTATTGTTCTACAAAACAATAGCGCGAATGAATTATTAATTTATTCTGCATGCATAATGAACTAGGGACCTGTACAGAAATCATTCCGAAATCTGTTACTCTTAACTAACAGCTTGAAAGTTGTGGATGTTCTGATACTATTACAAAGTTATCTATTAAGTGGTTCTGCTTCTATTTTTCAGTCCTATGGAGATAAACTATGCACCTACACTACATACAGCAACTACTATCGCAATTATGTGGTTAGCTCTTACAGGTAAGATTTGAAGAAGTCTATCAAAAAAGTTTGTGCTCTCAGAAAAAAAAAAGGCATAAAATTACACAATTGATAATTCTGAAACACATTCTTGATTCAATCCTTAATTTAGCTCCATTTTCATACGATAACCTAGAGTATAAAAGTTGATATTGTTATCCCAAGACACACGTCTGAAGATGTCAATTACCATGTGTTATTTTCCTTTTTCTCATATAAAGGTGTTCAACGACTGAATACTGCTGTAATTATCACCGTTGCTGTACTTATGCTTATGCAAGATGGTATCTCTGGTGAGGATTTGGTTTACTTATTGTTTTCATAAGAAACTATATAATAGATGCAGTTGAATACAATTTAATGAAGTTAACAACAACAAACAGTTTTTCATGCTTTTTGGTGTGCAGCTATTACATATCCACATGAGTTACAGCCTGCGTAGCTGGTGGGCTAATTATTTTACTGTGGGATTATTTAAACACGGGTGAGTAAATTGATGGTTGCTCTATTGTGTTTTGGTCACGATTGCAAGTTGCTCCGAAGTGGCAAAGCCGCAAAGAAACAAAACGGACTAGCTAACCAACAACTTAACCTGGCATGGTTGAATAATCCTGCAATAAAATAGCTGCCCACCACCTATGCAGACTACTTGAGTCATGATCCCATGTGCTCATGTCTTTTTAGCACAATGAGCAAACGTCTCCCAAGTGGTGGCATTTTTGGCTCAGTTTATTAGCACTTAGCCCTCTTCCCTCTTAGCCTGTCCTCCAGGCTCTCAAGATAGTGGAGGCGAGGGAATGGGAACAAGCGAAGAAAATCAAGCAGGGCCTGGCCCTGGCACTCGTTTTCCCTTAGATTACTAGTTAGATTTTTTAATTTCATTATTTATCCTCTTGTCTATTCTATTAGTTTGTGTGTGTGTGTTACAACCCAGAAAATGCAAGCAATAATTTATTGAAACTACTCAGCTCGTTTAGTTTATAACTATTCCAAATGGTTTTTTGCCTGATCAAATTAATATGCTCTGTTGTAGAAAACGTTTTCTAATTTGGCAAATAAATGGATGGTTGTTGTTGTCATTCCCTCATCTCCACTATCTGAGAGCCTGGAGGACAGACTACTTCTTTCTCTACCTCCATTGATTAAATTATCAGTGTGATACATATGTGTGTCCTTGTCAATGTGCACTTTGCAATGCAGTCGTTTAATTTTGATCATTTTATATTAAATAATGTAGGCTTGGCCGAAATTAAGGCACAATACTTTCCAGACGTGGTTCTAGTTTCACCAGCTCCCCTCGTTTTTGGGAGAGCCTTTCTCTGGTTTGTTACATGGGAAATATTGCTGTTGTTCTTCATTGCAGTAACTTAATTCCAAAATTTCCAGATAACACGTAGCTCTTTATGACCTTCACTTGATTGTTATGGGATGCACCTCTCTCTCGTTTTGGAGTCATTAATTTGCTGTGATTAGCACAGACGTTTTTTGGACTGTGGCATGTTATGTAAAAGGCTAGACCAGTTATGAGCACGCTATTAGCTTATCAGATTTAGGATTCAGGATTCCGCCAAGCTGAGATGCTTCCAAAAAAATAAATACATGTTATTATATCAGACTTGGGATAACATAACTAATTTTGTTGACTCTGTTAGGTTTATCCTGGTGGTGTTTGGTTTTGGTGTTTTCCTGGCCTGGTGGTACTATCGTCATCGATATCTTCGAGGTCTTCGTATTTCAGGTGTACAAAGGAGTGCCATGCAAGTTACCCAAGGAGGTCCGGCTATTATCACAGATGGACAGGTGAATGTCATAAGGGTGAATGCACCACAACCTATGTACCCACAAGGAGGACCTGTTGCTGTTATTCCTGGTGGTACAAGAGTGCCGTACGCTGCTTATCCACCTCCTTTATTTGGCCAAGTGCAAAAGTATCAGGCACCACCTCCGCCCTACACAAGCATTGTAAAGCATGGAACAACTTCTACCACAACCACTATTCAATGAATTAAAAAAACATTCAAACAAGGCTAGAATAGAACATTTGCATGATGACAGCATTTGACTACAAGTCCCAGAATACTTCAGGTTTTGCTTGTCTCATGCTAATTAGAGCTATAATAATGTTCTTTCATCCTGCTGGGAATACAAAAAGATGCACAGGACTATTTTACAATAAAAAGTTCATACAGAAAACTGCAACCATTTTGCTATGGACCAAAATTGATTTTTCTAGCATTCAAACTGTCATAATAACATAACAGGCATGTCAAATCTCACTTTCCAGAAATTGGTTGATGAACAAGAACCCAATATGTTTGACTGGGAGTATTTCCAAGTCAGTGAAGACAAATTGAATAGCTTTTCAAGACTTTGCAAACACAGTGCTACCTCACTTAAGTTTACCCAAATGCTAAACAAATCCACTAATCTCCCAAAGGGTCACCATATTATAAACTGCACCGCTCAGAATTATAGCAACTTTGGACCTTAGTTGTGCTGTTACAAGCAAAGACTTAATTTTTTTATTTACAGAATTGAAACATTTTTCGTTTTTCAAGTTCTGATCACCATTTACAGTTGCTGTGCATCTTTGATATATTATATTCTCTTACTGGCCTTTGCAGGCAAAGAGAAATTAACAGAAGATTTGATTCTCTTTTAGCATCCAGCCTTACATTAAATTCTTTGACGTAGTCATTTCACATGAAAGGCTTAAACAAGGCGTTTTTTTTGTAGATGTCTTAATTGTGCAAGACTGTAAAAAAAGTAATATTATAGTCGTTATAGGCTTTAGAGAAGACTGTGGCAAGTATTCTTAGTCATCACTGTTTATAGAGAAACAAGGTTATTCAATAAAGTAAGCTTACCAGCAGCTTTCTTCAGCTTATTTTAAGTCTATATTCTCAAAATATTTTCATTCCATACTTCTTTTGCTCCCAAGACTTTTCATGGGCAAATGGTTTTTTTGTGCAACAAACGGAAACTGTAAGGGAACACTTGCTATTCCAGGGCAAGTGCTTCACCCAAATTTTCATTAAATACTTTCTAATCAGGTAAACACACTTTGCAATACAGTATTAATTATTATTGTAGTAGCGTTGATTCAAGCTACTAGGAAAAACACCTCAATTCTAGTTGCCTTCCGTTCCTCCAAAACCTCTTTGCTTAAGTGCCCAATGATAAATTGTTATTTTTGGCACATGCAGGATGAAAAAAAATTATCAAGTCGCCGCATTGATAGCCTGGGAGTAGGCTCTTCATGGGGTGGGGGTGATTTCAAGGGGCCACCCTACTCCCCCACTTTTAACAAACAGCCGGCTTGCTTGCTTGCTATAGCCTAAAGTTGTTTTTAGTTGTACATCCATATACTCAGTACATATAACTATTTAGACCGTTATGAGTAGACTAGCCTGCGAACGCAGACGTATTTCTGGCGGTCGTTTCTCTCCCCCCAAAAAGTTACTTTTCGGGAGAGAGAAACGACCGCCGGAAATACGTCTGCGTTCGCAGGCTATGAGTAGACTAAATTACCCTTATTCTCTTATGCCTACCTGGACTTACGTGACTGGATAAATTAAAGGCCCACAACCACTAAGAAGTCATTGCACACTGTGATTGAATTTGTGTAACACAAGATTACCCAAATAGGTGACCTGTTGTTTCCCACATGATTCGCCTGAGTGCATTCAGTCAATCAGATCACGCATTTGGACAAGCCGTCACTTGAAAACAAAAACAAACCCCTTAACGGCTGCAATGAATTTTGGGCAAATGTGGGCCTTTAATATGTTCCTATATATGTCACACTTTTACACCACTGACTCTTAAAGTGACTGTGTGATTTTAAAAAGGAAAGATTTAAGGGAAGATACAGTAAACGAAACAGTAGTTAGAGTTTTATTAATGTGGATTCAAAAGTAACAACCTGAAGTGAAAAGTGATGAAAGTGGAAACAGAAACAGAAATCTGCAGGTTACAAGCAGTCTGCAATGTAACAATGAAAGTGCCTTAACCTTGACCACGCAAAAGATAAAAAATAAAACTTTCAGGGACCAAAAAAGATCATACCGGTCAGTAATCTTATAATTCATGGTTGTCACATGGCCCCTGAAGGTCTTGCTCATAAATTATTATAAGTCAGATAATTATAATCTTACTTATTGCTAGTATTCAAAAATTGCTGTGGAGCCAGATGAAAAGTTGAAATGAAAGCAAGCCTTAAATTTTGTTCTCTATAACCACTTAGCCACGAGCCTTGACTTGTTTGACTTTGAATGGATTTCTTTTCTTCATTTCTTTCTTGTGTTCTTTCTCCTAAAAGAAAAATGTTTTTTCTCATGTAATCACAGCAAACTGCAGCAAAAACTTCCTTAAAAGATCCTATTTCATCATTGAGCTTAATGCTTGGAATAATAATTCGGAGTTACAGTATAAATAGGTATGAGTGATGTCTTGAAATTCTGATTTGTCATCATTATCAAAATGATGTTTTGTTTGGATTTTGCCACTGTTAGGGCCTGATTACATGGCAAATTTCAGCCCAGTTAGCGTTCTGAAAGAAATCTTCTTGCAATGAAAGTGGCGATTACATGGAGAAGATTCATCCTGAACCAGGCTAGGATTTTCAACCCGGCCAAATGGGCTGAAAAATCAGCAAAAAGTCCATGTAATCAAAATGGAATTTCGTCCCGGGATGAAAAAGGAATGGGAGCATGCGCATTGATTGTGTTTTTGCATTTCAGTAAATTTTTCCACACAAATTTGCGTTTTGCGCCCGGGCTGAAATTCAACATGTAATTGCAGCAAAATTTCATCCCGGGCTGAGACTGGCCATGTAATCGGCACCTTAGTTTTACTGCACAGGTCTGTTTCCCATAGCAACGTAACTGAGATGTAACAGGGTACAATTATTTGGGACAAAACTGTTCTGCCTTTGTCCAACAAGACTGCAGTAGTTTTGTTTAGTGTGTGTGTGTGAAGACCCTAAAATCTGGTGTTAATAGTGCATGTATGCAGATCTGGAATCAAGTGACTTCACTGTGCCAAGTGTTCATGAACCCAATTCAAGTCTGTAGTGTTAACTTCCATTTGAAGGCGACCTTATTAATTGATTCACTAGGCCCCAGTTTTATGGCCCTTTGATTACAACATGCTTGACCTTTACCACTTGTGATCAAGTCTTTAGGTGGAAGTGAGATTGCCAGTGACCTTTCTTTGATAGAAACCTCAATGCATTTTATGCATAAATTTATTGTATTGTTAATGTTTGAGATAATAATATTAACCCATTGACCCCTAGGATTGAGACTTAAGGATGGTGCCTACTATTGTTATCGAGCATAAGTTCTGTGCATCTTGAGATACTCTGATTTCCTACGGGTTGTGCTTATTAATACAGGGATATTTTAGCGTGATTCAAAACTATGCAGAGAAAGCAGACCTTATAATTTAGCAAGTGCTCTTGGTATCCAAAAAGAAAATTTGGGGTAACCACGCATTTTTCAGAGATAATTAAGCTTCAATTTGGAAAAGAATGCCATACATTGCTTTGCATTTTAAAGCTTTTTACAAATATTGTTGATTAATGACAGTCATTATCTTCAAAAAAAGTGTGGTTACCCCCATTTTCTTTTTGGATTTCAATGACAATTATTGTTAAGATCTACTTTTCCCACATATTCAGTAAACCGTGTAAAAATACCTTTGAATTAGTGGGCACCGTCCCAAATATATTTTACTGTTTAATGCCGCATGGCACGGTTCAGTAGTCAACAGGTTAACACCCTCTAGTATGTACATCCACTCAAAAACTACATCCCCTCTAAGAGAATTAAAAAAACTCCCAACAATTTGCCTTTCAAGCTTCACACAAGCAGAAAATGGCCGTATCATCTTTTCCTAGCCTAAGTGCAAAAATTCTGTTCCTTTTATTTGCATGTACTTAAATTAAGCATCATTGCACTAACCTCAAGCCTTCGCTGTCTGTCTGGGTCATCCTCCTGCATGATGCGTTCTTTCTCGGCTCGTATCTTATCCTCGCGTCTTTGTTGTGCAGCCTTATGCAAAATAATAATATAGAACATGGTTTTCAATAAACTTCAGATACTGTATCTTTCCAGTACTGAGGATACTGGTTGCCTTAAAAATATTACACAACATGAATTTCATCTGATCAGAGGAGAGAACATTTCCTGCACCCAGTGACAGTTGGCCTTTGTCAAGTACATTGTAAGCCTTGAAATTTTATGTCCCAGGTGCCATTGATAATGAATCTTTTAAAAAGGAGAAGTTTCTAGGTAGTAAACCATTGTATTAATTTTTGTTCACGAAAAAAAATTGTTGTTTCATCATACCTCTTGCCTTTGGGCATGTGACTGTTTCAGTAAGTTTTCTTCAAGTTCCCGTCGGTTTTTTTCAGCTTTTGCCTTTGCCTTCAAATCAAAACAAAAGTGTTTAAATTCCACAAAAAATTCCTGCATTAATTTACACAATATGTGTATTGATGTATGTGTTGTGGTTCAAATTTTTTAAACCAGTTCAGTTTTGATTTTTCTTTATTTCAGATTATGATAATGAATGTTAGACAAAGAAAATCAAAATTGCACTGGTAGTTGCTTCCGACTCTCAAGTCTCAAATTTTAAACCAAGAAAATTTTGAACCACGACATATGTATCAAAATTGCTTATCAGAAATTGCCCCTAATAATTTACTTGTGAATTGACTTGGAACCAGACAGACCTGTAGAGCAGTCTTAACTTGAGAGTCGGAAGCAACTACTGTACAAGATTGCTTTCATTCTGCCTTTCTATGCCTGGTGACTTGCTTGACCAGTTGACCCATGGGAGTGAGTCAGACTTAACAGATTTTACTCTGTCTAACGCCCGGCAATTTAACTTGTCAGCCGGGGGCCCTCCTAGGCATTTGGGGTGTCAATGGGTTACACAATTTTACGCCAATGTTTTAGTTCAGTAACAAGTTAAAGCTAATCCATTGTTGTGACTTGCATTTCCCAGTGAATGGCCTCGGTTACAAACTGGTCTTTACAAATCTTACAGTCTTAGGGACCAAATTGCAAGATCAGAATTCAGAAAGGTCAGGCTGAAAACACAAGATTACATGTAAACGAGCCTCTTGCAGCTGCTACACAGTCCATGTATGCAAAGGCAGTGTAATTGGCTTGCTCAATCACATGATTCGGCTCTGATTGACATCTGTTTAGTTTAGTTTAGTTTATTTGAGCTTCACCAGACAGGTGAACTATCATTAAGACAGAGCAAAGTTCCAAGCACCGAGTTGGCTATCACCAATCTCATAACCAACAAGCGCGAATGGAATAATTATTTTTTAACATCCTTAAACTCCAAAAGTGTAGAAAGTATGAAATACGAGTGAAATCGAAAAAACTTGATGGAACTGATGTGATGTTGTGGTCAGACAGACACAGGCAAGTCACAAAAACATTTCTTACCTTTTCAGGTACTTCTAAAGGTCCAAATTGATCCAAACTTTTCACAAAAAGGTTTTTTTCTTTTGCTTTTGCTTTCCGGCGAGAGAACTTTTACCTTAGCAATGCTTAGCGCAATCATTTACCATATGAGGTCAAACTAAGGTATATGAGCTGGTAACCGTGATTGAGTGAACCAATCAGAGCATGAGAAATGCATTATCCGAGGTAAAAAATTTAATAATTATAATGAGGCGAGCATTATAAACTCCGGGATCAACAACTCCCCCGTGTCGACTAAAGTATCGATTTCTGCCTCGGTCAATTCCAGTCCAAGACTGCTTTTGTCTGCCATTTTTTCTCAGAGCTGCAGAAATGCTTTCAGCTCGCTTCATTGCTGATGCATTCCTTGACCACATAAGGTACAGCAGACAAAAAACGTACATTTAACAATCCCCTACAGTGTACAAACCTCTTTGCCCAGCTTGAAGCGTCTAACCCTGTCAATACATTGAATAACTAGTTTCATCATGGGCTCAAGTTTCACCATGTCTGCAGACTTAGTGCTTGTTCCTTTAGATGGTACTAAAAAGAAAGACGTTGGTACAAACTTCTATCTAACACCTGCTTGCCAAGGTAAAGTTCTACCAAATGCACCCTTCAGTAGTTGAAGTTGTTTCATGGTTTGGCCTTGCTTTTTTGGTCTACTGCAGGTTTGCTTTGCAAAAAAAAAATGCTTCCCCATGGTCAACAGCTAAAGACTCATGCTATTAATTTTTTTGGGAAACCCTGTTCAGGACTAGATTTTTTCAGTCTTTTTAGCAACTACCCACATTTCAATAATAATAGTCATTATTGCTTTAAATAATTAACCTGAGAAATTACTGGTGACTGGGTGGGTATTATCAGGTATATGCAAGCAGAAAGGAAATCACATTCCAATTTTCTCAACCTCAGATTCCCCTCCCACGCCTTTTTTCAGAAACTAAAAGGAATGAACCTCCTTCTACACAAATAAGCCTAAGGTCATTCAATAATTAAAAAATGGAAAACATGTACCGTGTTTCTATCGAGTTATAGAAACAAAAGTGAAAGTTTGGGAGAACGAGAAATGCTGTAGGAACACAAGCCACAGGCGAGTCTTTCCACAGCTTTTTCGACTTCTCCCAGACTTTCACGAGTCTTTTAGAAAACAATGCAATGAGAAAAAGGAAAACAACTTGTTAACTCTAAATTATCAAAATGTAAATTCTCTTTGCTCGCGCCATCACTACGTCAACAGCTCGTGCTAGTTCTGTGTCTCCATCTAGTTATAGAAACACGATTTTTAACCAATCAGCGCACATATTTTCTTAGGACTGTTTTCTAAATGGGATTTTAACACTGAAATGAGACTGCCACTACATCTCATCTGTAAATCTTGTTTGAAAACATGGCCCTGAAAAATACAAACATCCAAACAAAGTGCAAAATGCTAGAAGCCAACCATGCATAAGAGCATACAATTACTACACTCTTGAAGTCTGTATTAACCAGTCCCTTTCTACTTACCAATGAAGTTAAATATTAACACTTTTTTAGGCTTTATTGGCTTTCCATTGCCTGCTTGTTCGCTGAAAAAAAAAATTATGTATACAGTATATATTATTTTAATGTTTGTAAGAAAAAAATACTCATTCTAGCCAGACTACTGTCCAGGAAGGTTGTAATTAATGTCAACATTAAAAATAATAAGCCACCTTCTAAAATTGTAAGTAGAATCAATAGATACTAAGGCATAAAAATGATCTTTGTTTCACAATGTAGTCAATTACATCACAGATCACAAGGTTATGTGCGACTAAATAATAGGACATCACGATGCAGTCACTTACATCATAGATTGTGACGTAAGTGAGTAAAATTAATAACTGGATGTTCACAATGCATATCTCTTGGGTTTGATAACAGTGATTTTTCCAAGAATCAAGTATGTGTCTTTGAAGAATAACTCTAAAATACTATTAAATGTTGGTGATGCATTCACAAAAAAGTGCCAAATGCTTTAAATCAATAAATTTAGGTTGTGTCCAATTGGGATCAACCATTTCAACTGCAACCGTTTAGGTTGAAGCGGTTGAGGTTTCCCAATAAATCACTTTTCAAACGATTTTCAGTTTAAACTCAGTAACTTCTGGGAATATTCCTTACCAGACTTCTCTGTGTAATGACAAGTTGAGGGAAAACAACATTGCTGGAGCTCGGGACCAACTTTAAAAAGCCAGATTGTAAACAAAAACAGTCACTGCCCATGCATTTCCAACCGTTTCAAGCTAGGTTGATGCCAGTTTAATTAATTAAAAAGTTGATCAACCAAACCAACCAAGAATGGTTTTTTTCCCAACAGAACACCAAAAAGTCCAACTAACCTAATACGGTTGATCCCAATACAACACAACCTTAATTTTTATATTCCTTCCTAGTTGTTCTCTCATTTCTGACAAAGCCAAATTTGGAAAAGCCATAAAACTTACTCATCATCTGGTTGTTTAGGTCCAATGTATTGGTCAGAAAATATTAAGGAGTCAAATATTTCTTCATTGCCTGAAATAGCCCTAGTGATCTGGAAAACAGAAGATGGCAATTACACTACTATTAAAGCACTATAATGATAAAGAAATCAAATCTTTTATATTTCTTCATTTGGATTTCAAAACTATGTTAACTACACGTAAACACCAAGTGGCCCAAGTTTAAGACTTAATTTTAAAAAAGATGTGTTTATCTTAACTGGAATTTTCCTACTTAATAGACCATTTTACGGATACGGCGGCCATTTTAAAATCCATTGTTTCAAATACATTGTAGCTATTATGGGATTCTAAGGGGGCAAATGCATACTAATTTGCCCCCTTGGAATCCCATAATAGCTATTTGAAACAATAGATTTCAAAATGGCTGCCATATCCGTAAAATGGTCTATGGTCCACCATTACTAACTTTAAAATCTTGAGAGAGCTGGATCAAGGAGAAAATGATGTCAAAGACCCACCAGTTTATAAAGAATGCAATGTGTTTGTACGTGACTGAATTAATATGTAGCATGGGAGTTTTGGGCTTTCAGATTTTTAAACTCATGTTTGCATAAATAATAAACTTTGTTTACACGCTGAAATTTTAAGCTATTGAGCAAATGCCATCACTTCCCTAGATCCAACCCTCTGAGCTCCAGTCGGTCAGTTTTGAAAGTGAGTAATGGCCGACCATGAAATCAAAAACTTACACTCAAAGTAAACAGCCTTTGGATAAAAAACAAAGCTCAAAATTTTGCCAGTCAGGTGTTAAGCAAACACACTTTCAAAATTTGAAGAGGCGATTTTTTGATCATAGTACCACTTTAAGGACTGAAATTGCACTAATGACATTACACTGTAACATAATTTAAAAAAATTTTCTGTGTGAGCGAGTCTCAAAAAGGAAACCTGTACAATAAACAAGCTAAAAAAATTATTACAGTTTCTGTTTTGTGCAGGTACAATATTGTATTTTATTTTAAAGATACCTGTTG
Source organism: Montipora foliosa (assembly GCF_036669935.1). Classification (NCBI taxonomy): domain Eukaryota; kingdom Metazoa; phylum Cnidaria; class Anthozoa; order Scleractinia; family Acroporidae; genus Montipora; species Montipora foliosa. The sequence goes on from NC_090876.1 coordinate 8,988,203, forward strand.
GGATAAGATGGCACAAGCTGCCTCGTGTGACTCACTTAATATGACATAAGAAGCAGGAAGATCATATTTGACACCACTGCGCTTATCAGGGCAGAAGAATGTCTGAAAAAAAAAGGCCAAAAATGAAAATTTGTTGTTTAAAAAAATTCCTTATCTAGGGTAAAAGCATCTTCAACCTGACACCTGTACAAAAAAAACCCCTTTAAGGCCATCATCATCATTAAGGTCATCGTCATCATCAACATCAACGTCGTCGTCATCATCATTAATGTCATCGCCGTCACCA
>NC_090876.1:8993488-8998488 GCF_036669935.1 Montipora foliosa
TATTCTCAGTTTCACATGATGTCATGGCCAACACGTTGGTGTGACACCCAAACAAAGAAATGGCGGCCATGTCTTTACTGGCACCTCGACCCAGTCCTCTGGGAATTGAACTCTATTATTACGCAAACGCTTTCTTTTGTTTTTGTTGGAAAACATGGCTGTTGGATCATGTGAATGCAAACCGACAATAATAGCATCTACAACCACTCAAGTCCACCACTTGTAAAAATAATAATAATAATTATTATTATCATAAACTACAGAGTAAGTCAAGCAAAATTTAATTGTATATTTAGTATACATTGTGTGGAACTACCGTATTATATTAACCCACTCCAAGCTAACAAGTACATTTGGCTGTGGTGCTGAACTTGGTTAATTATTTAATTTTATGGATCACAAAATTTATAGTGATGGCCAGAGCAGCTGGTGTGTTTGTTTGTTTATTGAAAACACCAAGTTATACATTGGATACATAATGAACCAAAAACTTGCTGTGTCTAAGGACAACAATCTTCTAGACGGCAACAGAGCACAATAATTTACTCCAAGGATATCTCCAAACCCTACTAAATTGTACACCTTAAAAAGTTATTTCAGATTACACCGTAGCTCTGAAGTCATCCTTTAAAACCCTTCAATTGCTATGCAATCAGCAGCTTTACACTTACCCACTATGCTAAAATTGCTTTCTAGAAGTTCCTTGTTAGACTTCATCCTAAAAAAAATCAAAGGCAATAAAAAATAACTTTATTTAATATAATTACACTGTTATAAACAAACAGAATCATTTATGTTTGCTGCAGCTAAAATCACTCATGAGCATCTCACACATTACTTTATTGTGCCTTCAAATATACTGGTACATGTAGATGGTTTTCAATCATGTCATGAGACGGCCACGTTGGTGCACAAAACAACAGCAAATTATGGCTCATGTTTTGCATTATAATGGAGTCAAATTCCCAAAGACTTTTTTTCTCTTTTGTTCCGTGCACCAACATGCCTGCTGTGGCGTCAGGAGAAAACCATCTCTTGAAAAAAGTTACTGGAAGTTCCCTTTATTTTTTCACCACAAACTGACCATTCACTGATGTTGCACTTATCAGTCCTGGGATCAGGAGTTTTATCAGAAGCCAGGACCCGTGTACTACCACCAGTCTACGCTGAGTACCTATATAATTATAGTACCTGCCATTGCTCAAAGGAGGTTTCAAAGATCAAAAGCCAGACTATATATAGAGGTGTCCACTTACTTTATCGCAAGGTCCCTTCTACTTTAAAACTTAATGAAACCCCTGTTGGATGCCTGATTTACATGGTGTTTCCAAGGCCTATTGTGTTCCTCTTATATGCGCCTGTAGTTTCACTGAGGTGATATAACCTTGGCTACTAGTATACCGTTTGTAGCCTACACAGCTGGCAGGAGGCAATAACGAGCAGCAAAGCCATGCTGAGAATGGTGAGGGGTGCTGTGAAATTTTTTCAATGTGAGTGCCTTCCTGTTCTGACTGAAGTAGCCAATGCTTTTCACAGGCTTTAGGAAATATAGCTTTCAGTATAAATCAAAGAATTACATTTCTTCATGTTTGTACAGTACTTGTCCTTGTTTTCAAGATTAAACCCTCTTGTTGATCAGAGTGTGCTCTTATCACTCGGCTACACCAAAACGTTCTTGGAGCCCATGCAATACTCACCAAGATGACGCAAGTCTAGAGTTTTTACTGCGACCAGCAAAGAAGTTGAGAGCATACACAGCAAGCCCTGCCAAGGTCAAAATTTCAGCATAAAATCCTTCCCAGTTTGCTCTTAGGTGAACAGGAACCTTTAGAAAGGGAAAAAGGTTCAAATAATTATTGAAAGAAGATACAAGAAAAATAACACCAATGATGGGTTCACCAAGAAAGTTTTGTTTTCTCTGAGATGAAAAGTAAAGCAAAAACTCTATTCTTCTTCAATTTTTAAGATTACCCAAATGCAATCCATTTCAATCTTGTTCATTTGTGTCCATCCACGCTTCTTTTTCCTTTTGCTGTATTTCTTTTATGTTGTTCAACAGATTTATGTGGTTATTGCAATGGTTCATTTCACTTTTTGGGCATTTTGGTTGTCATGAAATTGCATGAACATCTCCTTGCATAACATACATGTAGTCCCTTTAAACCCATGGGGAATTAGACACGGTTAATGGAAGGGGAATAGTTTTTGACTGCTTAATCCACTGACATCGCAAACGCCCTAGGACGTCAGACCCAGTTGAGGAGTAAAATCATCAAGCATTAGACAGAGTAAAAATCTAGAAGTCTCCATTGTGAGGGTCAAGGGGTTTAAGTTTGTAAAATCAACTGAACTGTGTCAAATGCCAACATAAGCTTACTGACTAATGGATTACTTCTCATGGCTTCACAATTTCAGAGGTTTTCAAACTTTGAATGAACATAAATGTACAGATATGAGTATACTAACTTAAAAGCAGTTAGAAGCATTACAACATACTCACCTTCTCAATTTTTAAATCTGGCTGTGGACTAGATTTCCCTTTGGGGATCTTTTCTTTACTGTATCCCTAAAGCAGTTTGAAAAAGAAAAGGCGTGTTACGGTGTTTTGCCGGCTGGGATGTTCGCATAGAGAAAAACTGTGACCAAAGTCTTGAAAATGTTACCCATGGTCACAGGCCAAGGGCAGCGTTTTCAAGACCAAGGTCACAGTTTTTCACTTTACAAACTGATTTTCCCCTCTCTCTCTCTTCCTCTCTGAAATCACTTTTGTAATGTTATTGTTGACTCACATCGTGTTTGATAGTGAATGCAAAGAGTGAATTTCAAAGAGAAATGTTTTTATTTGAATTTCTGTTTCCAAGCCTCTTAACTAATAAAAATCTGTTTGAAGCTAACTTTCGTACAGTTGTGTATGTACAGCTGTAAATGAGATTTTCACGTCAACAACAAAAACTGTCCAAGCGCAACTGTGCCCGTGGGCCGAGATAGGATAATCCTGACTGTGCAAAGAACCAATCAGATTGCAGGATTAGAAACTGTGCCCTCTTGTGGGGGAAAAAACAATTTAAGAAAAGAAGGGAGGTTTACCGTGGTTCAGATGTTTTTCCTGTGTGAGGATTTGATTTTATCAAACAAGCTGGTAAAGGCAAATAATTCACCACGATTTTCTGTGAGCAGACATTTTAAACCTTAGCCCTTCATCAGAGGGAATTGAGGAATTGCGGTTTGTACAGGAGATATCGATGGAGGAGCTTTGCCATTATTTCATAAATCAAGAAGGTGACATGGATAGATGAATTTGCCTGCAAGCTTTTCCTGTACAGTTACATGTTCTTGCCAAACTTTTGTTCTCTTTTGAACAGATGACTCCTTCATTCCAAACTTGTCTGCACTCTGGTTCTAAGGTTTCTTCACAAAGCTACATTTGTAATTGCCTCTCAGAGAGGTTTCAATAAAACTTAAAGTTGGTAGCTGGCTTGAAGAGACAGGGTTTGAGCCAGAGCGCGAAGTTGCAATATTCTCCCCCTTGCAGGATGATTTGTCCCTTAAAATTAGATGAACGGGCCATAAATGTCCCCAAATGTCAAAACTTTTTGGAAGAAGTTTACGCAAATTCATACCGATCAGAAAACCAGGATGGCGTAATTTTAAAAATAATGTATTTTTGTGCCGGCTAGCATTAATTTTTACATTTTCATATTATTATTATCATCGCTAAAATAACTGAATAAAAATCGTTTATCAGTGCCTTATCAAAAAACACTATTCTCTCGTGTTCTGATCCACAGGGACAAATGGTCTCCTGAGGCAATAAAGCTGGCTCAAACCTTGAAGAGAGCAACTGACTTTATAAAAAAGATGCCATTCTCTAGGGGTGTGTGGGGGCGTGCCATTTTTAAAAGAACACTCCCAAATGCCACCTTTCAAAAGCAAAATTGTTAAATGATCACTTTTAAATGTAGACGACTTTACGTTGTCACTGTCCATAATGTGTTTTAATCCAAGGTTTGAACGAATCTGTCTTTAATTTTTAAATTTAGGGAACAAAGATGCCGACTTCTCCAAGTGAAGAAGCTATAGTTTTCATCGAAGGTCGTGAGTTTGACTACGGCTGGACCAACACTAAGGGTCTTAAAATAACTAAGGAGAAAGTGCTGGCCTTTGTAATTACATCTGCACATGGTTAGACTTTTAAGGCTTCTTGGATAAGGACTGTAAATGGAGGTCCCATCCCGTAGCCCTTGTTGGAAATTAAATAGCATGGGACGTTAAAGAACCCACTCACCATTTGATAAGAGTAGGGGACATAGTCCACGGTGTCGTGGACTGACCTACATGTATCTGAACTGTTATTGTAAACTGCGTAACAAGCAGTCTGGCTAAAGTTCCCCCACAAGGCACTGTAAATTAGTCCTGGAAAGCCCTGAGGGGAGAGACTAATAGATTCACTTCACTTCACTTCATTTCGCTTCAAGAGTTAAGGCTAGTGTTATCTATCACTTTGGGTAAAAGCAGCTGTTTGTCCTTACATGTACTTGAGGAGCAGTAATTGGCAAACAATTTGCAACAAGTGATGTCTGTATTCCAAGACATGAAAGATGTTGAAGTTGGGGAGAAGAGCACTTGGGGACACTCATAATGGCACTTATTGAAATCCTCATGCATCTACGGTAATTAGGGGTAGGTACAGTCAGACCTCGATTATCCGGACTTGTGGGGACTGGGCTGAATAGTCCAGATAATCAAAAATATGAATATTAGTGAGCCAAAAACAAAACTGCTCTTAGAAAAATAAACCATGAGTAGAGGGCTTTATCAAGCTGTTCATTATGTGCCACTTTCAATGATTTTCGTTTTTGTCCTTCAGCACTCTTCAAGTTGTCAGCGAACTTCATGATTTTTTCCTTGTTTTTGTGGATATCGGAGATTTGCTGCTTGCTGATGCAAAATAATTGACTATGTTATCTTTTTATGGAAAGAATGGATTACTTATGTTTTGT
>NC_090876.1:9003488-9013488 GCF_036669935.1 Montipora foliosa
CTTAATAGAATGTTGCTCGATTTCAAGAAAGCTGGCAGCCTTAGTAAGTCTACGTACAAAAAGTTATAGCAGCGATGGCTTATCCCCTCGGTTTTATGGTTTGTCCAAAATCCTCAAGCCTGAGAGAATTCCTTTGAGACCTATTGTTTCCTTTGTCAATTCTCCTACTTAATATATGCGATTTCGAGTTCTCTCGCAAGAGTTCTATCGCCTGTTGATGGAAACCCCGATTACACAGTTGAGAATTCCTGCATGTGAGTTTGCGGATCTTATTAGAGGTACAACTCTTGACGCAGAATACACTTTGGTTTCGTTTGATATTGTCTCCCTCCCCACCAAAATTCCTGTTGATCTTGCTATCAAGGTTGCAGAGAGAACACTCACAGAAGACGCTTCCCTGGGACAAAGAACTTCCTTACTCGTGGACGATTTAGTTGATCTGTCGACTTTTTATCGCAACACCACTCAGTTTGTTAATAGTGGCACCTACCATCAACAGAGTGCAGGGGTGGCGCAGTGGTGAGAGCACTCGCCTTCCACTATTTTACCCGGGTTCAATTCCCAGACTCGGCATGAGATGTGGGTTGATTTTGTTGGTTCTCTTCCTCTGCTCTGAGAGGTTTTTCCCCGGGTACTCCAGTTTTCCTCTCTCTACAAAAACCAATGATTCGATTTGAGTTAATTACATTAGTGTCCCCAATTACTCTCTCGTGAAAAACCCATTGACACTTAATAAAGTTATTATAATTATTATTACTATCATTATTATTAATATTATTATCATCATCATTATCATCATCATCATCATAACCATCATCGCTTTTGGCAGGACAATAAGCTCACCAGTTCAAACAAGAGACTTGACCTCTTGTCTGGTCAAGCCTCCGTTTTGGAAATGATACGCTGACGCTGTCATTTCTGCAGTAAGAGAAAACGACGAGCGCAGAATGCCTTCCATCCTAACGTAATTCTAAGGTTAAAGACCGAAAAAACATGCACAACGTTCTCAAGGTCTCGGCAATGGTAAATTTAGGACTCTCGTCCAAATTTCTTAATTTTGTAAATCTTGAATCGAAGGGCTGTGAAGCATATTTTTTCCGAATAAAAATTCTCAGAAACTTCTGTTTCTCGCCAGAATACCTAAATACCACCTGCATTCATCTGTTGCCATATATGGACGGCCTTGCCATATATGGACGGCCTTGCCATATATGGACGGCCTTGCCATATATGGACGGCCTTGCCATATATGGACGGCCTTGCCATATATGGACGGCCTTGCCATATATGGACGGCCTTGCCATATATGGACGGCCTTGCCATATATGGACGGCCTTGCCATATATGGACGGCCTTGCCATATATGGACGGCCTTGCCATATATGGACGGCCTTGCCATATATGGACGGCCTTGCCATATATGGACGGCCTTGCCATATATGGACCGCCTTGCCATATATGGACCGCCTTGCCATATATGGACCGCCTTGCCATATATGGACCGCCTTGCCATATATGGACCGCCTTGCCATATATGGACCGCCTTGCCATATATGGACGGCCTTGCCATACATGGACCGCCTTGCCATACATGGACCGCCTTGCCATACATGGACCGCCTTGCCATACATGGACCGCCTTGCCATACATGGACCGCCTTGCCATACATGGACCGCCTTGCCATACATGGACCGCCTTGCCATACATGGACCGCCTTGCCATACATGGACCGCCTTGCCATACATGGACCGCCTTGCCATACATGGACCGCCTTGCCATACATGGACCGCCTTGCCATACATGGACCGCCTTGCCATACATGGACCGCCTTGCCATACATGGACCGCCTTGCCATACATGGACCGCCTTGCCATACATGGACCGCCTTGCCATACATGGACCGCCTTGCCATACATGGACCGCCTTGCCATACATGGACCGCCTTGCCATACATGGACCGCCTTGCCATACATGGACCGCCTTGCCATACATGGACCGCCTTGCCATACATGGACCGCCTTGCCATACATGGACCGCCTTGCCATACATGGACCGCCTTGCCATACATGGACCGCCTTGCCATACATGGACCGCCTTGCCATACATGGACCGCCTTGCCATACATGGACCGCCTTGCCATACATGGACCGCCTTGCCATACATGGACCGCCTTGCCATACATGGACCGCCTTGCCATACATGGACCGCCTTGCCATACATGGACCGCCTTGCCATACATGGACCGCCTTGCCATACATGGACCGCCTTGCCATACATGGACCGCCTTGCCATACATGGACCGCCTTGCCATACATGGACCGCCTTGCCATACATGGACCGCCTTGCCATACATGGACCGCCTTGCCATACATGGACCGCCTTGCCATACATGGACCGCCTTGCCATACATGGACCGCCTTGCCATACATGGACCGCCTTGCCATACATGGACCGCCTTGCCATACATGGACCGCCTTGCCATACATGGACCGCCTTGCCATACATGGACCGCCTTGCCATACATGGACCGCCTTGCCATACATGGACCGCCTTGCCATACATGGACCGCCTTGCCATACATGGACCGCCTTGCCATACATGGACCGCCTTGCCATACATGGACCGCCTTGCCATACATGGACCGCCTTGCCATACATGGACCGCCTTGCCATACATGGACCGCCTTGCCATACATGGACCGCCTTGCCATACATGGACCGCCTTGCCATACATGGACCGCCTTGCCATACATGGACCGCCTTGCCATACATGGACCGCCTTGCCATACATGGACCGCCTTGCCATACATGGACCGCCTTGCCATACATGGACCGCCTTGCCATACATGGACCGCCTTGCCATACATGGACCGCCTTGCCATACATGGACCGCCTTGCCATACATGGACCGCCTTGCCATACATGGACCGCCTTGCCATACATGGACCGCCTTGCCATACATGGACCGCCTTGCCATACATGGACCGCCTTGCCATACATGGACCGCCTTGCCATACATGGACCGCCTTGCCATACATGGACCGCCTTGCCATACATGGACCGCCTTGCCATACATGGACCGCCTTGCCATACATGGACCGCCTTGCCATACATGGACCGCCTTGCCATACATGGACCGCCTTGCCATACATGGACCGCCTTGCCATACATGGACCGCCTTGCCATACATGGACCGCCTTGCCATACATGGACCGCCTTGCCATACATGGACCGCCTTGCCATACATGGACCGCCTTGCCATACATGGACCGCCTTGCCATACATGGACCGCCTTGCCATACATGGACCGCCTTGCCATACATGGACCGCCTTGCCATACATGGACCGCCTTGCCATACATGGACCGCCTTGCCATACATGGACCGCCTTGCCATACATGGACCGCCTTGCCATACATGGACCGCCTTGCCATACATGGACCGCCTTGCCATACATGGACCGCCTTGCCATACATGGACCGCCTTGCCATACATGGACCGCCTTGCCATACATGGACCGCCTTGCCATACATGGACCGCCTTGCCATACATGGACCGCCTTGCCATACATGGACCGCCTTGCCATACATGGACCGCCTTGCCATACATGGACCGCCTTGCCATACATGGACCGCCTTGCCATACATGGACCGCCTTGCCATACATGGACCGCCTTGCCATACATGGACCGCCTTGCCATACATGGACCGCCTTGCCATACATGGACCGCCTTGCCATACATGGACCGCCTTGCCATACATGGACCGCCTTGCCATACATGGACCGCCTTGCCATACATGGACCGCCTTGCCATACATGGACCGCCTTGCCATACATGGACCGCCTTGCCATACATGGACCGCCTTGCCATACATGGACCGCCTTGCCATACATGGACCGCCTTGCCATACATGGACCGCCTTGCCATACATGGACCGCCTTGCCATACATGGACCGCCTTGCCATACATGGACCGCCTTGCCATACATGGACCGCCTTGCCATACATGGACCGCCTTGCCATACATGGACCGCCTTGCCATACATGGACCGCCTTGCCATACATGGACCGCCTTGCCATATATGGACCGCCTTGCCATATATGGACCGCCTTGCCATATATGGACCGCCTTGCCATATATGGACCGCCTTGCCATATATGTAAAACCATGCCATATATGGCCCGCCTTGCCATATATGGACCGCCTTGCCATATATGGACCGCCTTGCCATATATGGACCGCCTTGCCATATATGGACCGCCTTGCCATATATGGACCGCCTTGCCATATATGGACCGCCTTGCCATATATGGACCGCCTTGCCATATATGGACCGCCTTGCCATATATGGACCGCCTTGCCATATATGGACCGCCTTGCCATATATGGACCGCCTTGCCATATATGGACCGCCTTGCCATATATGGACCGCCTTGCCATATATGGACCGCCTTGCCATATATGGACCGCCTTGCCATATATGGACCGCCTTGCCATATATGGACCGCCTTGCCATATATGGACCGCCTTGCCATATATGGACCGCCTTGCCATATATGGACCGCCTTGCCATATATGGACCGCCTTGCCATATATGGACCGCCTTGCCATATATGGACCGCCTTGCCATATATGGACCGCCTTGCCATATATGGACCGCCTTGCCATATATGGACCGCCTTGCCATATATGGACCGCCTTGCCATATATGGACCGCCTTGCCATATATGGACCGCCTTGCCATATATGGACCGCCTTGCCATATATGGACCGCCTTGCCATATATGGACCGCCTTGCCATATATGGACCGCCTTGCCATATATGGACCGCCTTGCCATATATGGACCGCCTTGCCATATATGGACAGCCTTGCCATATATGGACAGCCTGGAGTAATTTAAAGTTTATAAGTGTGATATTTTGACTGCCTTATTATGAGGGTGAATGGAGTTTTATCTTTTTTATATTTTTGTGAGGTTTGTTTTGGTGACTCTGTCAAATTGTTGGGAAGTATGATGACTCGCCTCATGGCCTGATTATTTTTCAAAAAACTGGCACATCTCTTTTTCTTCACTACATAGACGTTGAAGTCTAAGAAATTGAGAATAAGAAATGAAGTTCTTGACATGTAATGGATGTGACGATGAATACATCAAATAACTGTGAGAATCTGTATGTTTCTAGTGCACACTGGTACATAGCACGTTGCCACTAATAGAAACTTTGAAGTTTGCAAAATTTCCCAAGTAAATCTAAGAGGCAGATGAAAAGAATTGGTGGTGGTTATAAATTGATCGAGTTCTTTTCTTCTGGCTCTTGAATATACCTGCGAAATTTCGAAACTTCATTGCCTTCCCAGATATCAAAGTTTCTATTAGTGGTAACGTGCTATGTACCAGTGTACACTACCAACCTACAGATTCTCAGTTATTTGTTGTATTCATCGTCACATCCATTACATGTGAAGAACTTCATTTCTTATTCTCAGTTTCTTAGACTTAAACGTCTATGTAGTGATGACTCCGATTTTTTGAGCAAAACAGAGAAGATGTACCAATTCTTCGAAAAACGTGGCTCTCCTGTCTCTGTGGATAAGGCTGGCCATCATCGCACCCAACAGTTTGATCGACAGTCAGCACTACAAACGTCACAAAAATATAAGAATGACAGAATTCCATTCACCCTCACTTTCTATCCTCAATTATGCAGTCAAAAATATCATTCTTAATAACTTTAAATTACTCCAAAATGATCCAGAGACTGGTAGAATCTTTTTGCAACCTCCACTTATTTCATTCAAATGCGACAAAACCGTAGGCAACATTTTAGTTAGAAGCGCGCTCAAAAATAACGAGCAACCTGGCACTTTCAAATGTGTGCGCTCACGATGCAAAACACCGATGCCACAAACACCTTCGCAATGTTGAGAAGAATGACAAGGATGTATCTAAGCCAGTCGCTCGTCATTTTAATCTCCCTAACCACTCCAAAAACCACATGGCTGTCTGCAGCTTTTCCCTAAATCTAGGTAGGACGGAAAGCCCCATGAATCTCAACAAAAATTCATCTTCCAAATCGGCACCCTCAATCCTCACGGTATCAACGAACGCTTTTCATTTAACTAATACATTGCTATTTTTCACGTTGCCATGTTACCACCAATAGCGTAGCTCCTAATCTACCATAAAAACTACACGAAACCCACAATTCCTCGATTCGCTCTGACGAAGGGCTAACGCTCGAAACGTCAGCTTTTAGAATCTCTGTACGGTGACCAATTTACATGATCAACTCTGTTGATAAAACCAAATTTTTGTATACTTCTTCCTCACTGACACAGCACCACAGTTTCTTTAGAAACTACCCCCTTTTCTCGTATTCAAAATGGCGGCTAAGTAATTATTCTTTTGTCTTTGTACTAATCACCCTAACTAGCTTCGTAAACAGGAGCAAAATTCAAAAGAATTTTTGTTCCAAAGTGAGGCCAGTTAGGATGATTAGTACAAAGACAAAAGAATAATTTCTTGACCGCCATTAATGAATACGGTCTATGGGTAGGTAAAATTACCCCATATAACAAGCCATTAATTTACAGGGTACAATTTTTCCTCATTACAATACAATTTGTGGGTTACTGAACTAACGCAATTATTGTTACATTGTAGATGCCACTTTCTAGTGGAAGAGAAGCACAAACCACTTACATCTCCTTAAGAAATGTGGCACAAAGGAACGATTACCACAGCCGGCAAAGAGAACTGAAATTATTAAACATTGGCAATGGAGGCAAGTAGCTTATTCAAATAGTAGTAATCTCAGCTTATCTCGGATTATTGAAGTGCTTTTCAAGCAAAGGAGAAGGGTAGGGAAAGAAACCTTATATATAGGTCCGAAATTTGAGGATACAAGCATGTACTTCTTGAGATGGTCTCCATAAACACCAAGTGCTATGACTGATTCAGCTTGACAGTGGTCAATACTTTCATGACAAAATGACATTGAGGCTACCCTTGTCGGGCGGGTCGGTATCTGGATGGGAGACCATCGAGATATGCGATTCGTAGACGCGATATGTATCGTAATGCCACAGTCTTTTTTCAATCAGAATACTTATATCTAACGAAATCCTGACCGTTCACTGTAGGAGGAATAATCTAGGAATAATTATTGATTATGAAGTGCGTTCATTGGGAGAACTCATTAGAGGAGCCGAGGTGCCTGAAGACGATGTACAAAATGACGTCTTTACTCGAGGCTTGTGGAATATGGCTAAAAAGGGAAAATTTGGAATAAAGGACTGATGACGTCACAAAAACTAAATTGTTGAAAATCTGGAATTTTTAAAATTGTCTGAGAGATGATACTAAAAATTGCCTCTTGACAAAAATCACCATGTTGGTGCAAATTGGCTCCATACAAGCAAATCACGAGGTTGCGCATGTGACGTATCAAAACCGAGATGTGCATGCACGTACCGGTATATGAGGTAATTCAAGATGGCACTGAAAAAGCAGATGAAATCTGTTAGGATCATTCTATGCACAAGATACCCGAGATTAGAATTTGCGTTCTCCTAACGTCGACAATTTGCCTTCACCATTCCCGAATTCTTTTTTCGAAGGCGACTTTAAAATTTCTGCGTACATTACATGTTAACTTTTATTTTCCCTAAAAGACTGTATCTACCTTCGAAGACTTACAATTTGTCTTGCACGCATTCGTCCCAGGCGTAAACAAAGTCAACCAAACGCATTACTCTGCTGAGACAAATTATTTTGCTCAGACAAACAATTTGTCCGGCATTCCCGTATTTACCTTTACTCTTAATGCCTCTTTGACGAATTAGCCGTTTTAAAAATCATTATGACCACTAATCTGCGTCTCAAAAATCATCTCTATTCCAATATAAGTATCACGGTGAATGTTTTATTCAGAGATTTTTCTGTCTTGGTTGAGATGGTACAGTTTTGAACCGCGTGCGTGTGTGCGCGTTATTTTTTATATATACTTGCATTGTATTGTTTGTGTCAAAGAACTGGATTGGAAATGAAAGAAAGAGGCGGGAATGGGTCCTTTGCATGAAACTGTCACATGGTATAAAATCTTCCCTGCTGGATGGCAAGCTGCGCACTGGGACATCCAAAACAAAGAAAAGTCGCCCTTGGCCGGTTGAAATCGCTTTGTTTTGGAGGCTGTTGCATTCTTTTGCCATCCAGCATGGCGGCTTTTGTACTGTGACAGTATCATGCAAAGAGCCCATTGGCCAGGAAGAGATGTCCAAGACAACGCACCCAAGATGGCTGTCTACCAGAGAAGGCATGCACTCAAGCTGTCCGGTTATTCTGTCTTTAAAAAATAGAGTTTCTTTCGGGTGAAACTGTTAGCATTTGTCATTGTTATATTACAAACCAGTTCAAATTAGGCTAATTATGCACCTTTTTTTGTAACTTTTCTGACTCTCGTAACGGCGGCACTTGTGGTGGAGATAACAAGTAACTAGATGGAAGGAAAACTACAAACGTTTACTTAGGAAATGTTATGCACAATATAGCATCGTGTATTTTTCGGAAAATGGCAAACGGCAAACCTCTTAAGTGTCACGTGAAATGGCCTTGCCGTCGGGTTTGCAGTTTGCGGTTCAACCTCTGACGGCCGGATACCCTTGTTAGCGATCTGCCGCAGCGTTTTTCACCTTGAAATCTGTAGAAACTCACGTTTAAAGCTTTAAGTTATTTATGCTCTTTAATGCTTTAATTCTTGAATGAACACATTTTTGCTGATCATTTGCACATCCTTGAGGACGCTGACTTGGTTCAATTAAAACATGCAAAGCAAAACAATCATCCAACATAGCGCGTTTCTACCGCCAAATGCCGAACCTTATGCCTATTCTTGCCACTGCGGCAAACGGCAAACCACTAACGGCTAAGTGGGGTTTGAAGTTTGCGGTCGACTTTGAAAACGCGATGCTAACTGGCCCGTATTGTTCAAATCTCTGTCTTTAGTGTGAAGTTCATCGTCTCTATTCAAAAACACACTGAATATTATAAAATGATACCGTCGCCACTATGGAAAGCAGACGAGTAAATACGAAATTTAGTACTATTCTCATGAAAGTGCCATTGAAATTATTGAAGTCCTTGTTCCCGAAATTTTTTACATTGCTTCCCGTTTTGTTAAGCCTGGTTTTCACTAGCGACGCAAGCACAAACGTAAGCAGCTTATGCAAGTGAAAACGAACGTCGACCTAAGTATCAAAATTAATCACGGCAACCGCCATTTTGTTCAAATGCTCAGACGCAGAGAATCTGGAACGAGTGCTTTAATTGGCCAGACGCGAAAAAATTCCTTGAGCTTATGCTGCGTATCCTTTTGACACGACGCTAGCGAACGCAAGCATAAGAGGCTTTAGTAAGCTCAGAACGTGATTGCGGATGGAAAGGGACCTGGAGATGAACAAAAAGAGGGTAAAGCTGATTATCAGAGACCGAGTTGTGATGAGAAACGAGGTACTAAAGCATTCCCGACGAGGAGACAAACTGTTAGGAAACAGAAGGCCTTTCAAGGAAAAAGCTTATCCAGAAAATTGCTTCAGATATTTAGGCTAATGAAAGTATATCTTCCTGAGATTGTTTATTTCAGAGAGTTTGATTGAGTTGCATGCTTACTTTATCATCTATTTTTTTCTTGCCATCGAACAGTATATGAAAAATTATTAAAAACTCGACCGTTTCTAGCGTCATGATTGGCTCACTTAATTTCGGCTATCAGCTCATACACCGTATGACCTAATATGGAAACTGAATGCATCAGCTGTTGCCAAGCTGGAAACTGATTGGCTTTGATTTCCAAGTGTCCAAGAGTTAAGAATTTATTAAAATTTAACAAAACAATAGGCCTTATTCACGATAGCCGCTATGTTGGTTTTCAAATTGTCATGCAAATTAGCCACGTGTTATGCTGGGTGCAAACATTGGAAAAAGGTATATTGCGGAAAATC
>NC_090876.1:9020988-9033488 GCF_036669935.1 Montipora foliosa
TTCCCTAGGCCGGAGCCATTGTAGAAACGTCATGTATGTGGACCATTCCTGTATCCAACGCCATGTATCATGGGATATGGCGGCCATATTGAAATTGAACGTCGAGTTGTACGTAGTTGTGAGTTGAATTCTGCAAAACAATTTTGCAAAATACTGGTCCATTTTTCTTTAGTTACCAAAAATGGGAAGCGAAGTTAAGATGGAGGTGGATGTTGAAAAATTGAGCAAGCGAGAGGAGAAGGAAAATTCGGATAGAGACCGAGAGAGGGAAAAGGACAAACATCGGCACAGAGACAAACACCGTGATCACAAAGATTCCGACAGAGATAAAGAACGAAAGAGAGATAAAGACAAGCACAGGGACAGAGACAAACGGGATAAAGACAGAGATAGAAGAAGAGATAAGGATCGAGACAGGAAACACCGCAAGAGGTCTAGGCAAGTAAAATAAATGAATAGTAAAAGCTAAGAATCAACATCATCCGCATAAATAAATGCTATAATAATAATAATAAAAATAAAAATAATAATAATAATAATAATAATAATATTATTATTATTATTATTATTATAATTATTTCGTTATCGTTATCATTATTTCTCTTGAATACTTCTTGTTTTGATTGGCTCAGGCTCCCATCATAATTCTGGACAACAAACAAAACATCTAATCATTTCTCTGATAATCATAGTGACAGTAGGGCATGAAATTGCGACCAATACAGTTGCATTAAGTTGCATCTGAATTTTTCACTTTGCACTTAAAATATCTGGAAAAGTTACAAATTTATGACTAGTTTTCACCTTCGGTCTTTCAAAATAAAACAATTAGCGATTACCACCTTGCCGTTACTTTTGCCAAAATAAAGAAATGAAAAGGTTATTTTGTTTCTCGAAGTGAACTTTCTTTCAGTCTGAAGATATAGGACACAATAATTAGTGTAGCCTAATTTAGCTGCAATGTTATGTGCACATCGCTATTCCCTCGATCATAATTTATACCATTTTCAGCGGTTTCCTTACACACAAGTATGGTGGGGTCATATTTTGTTTTGTTAAACTCCTGGCAACACAATACAGCGCAACGGCATTGAGACTAAATTTGTGAATTTGTGACTAAAACTGATTTTCGTATTCAGCATTAAAAAATAAAAGAATTGAATGTATGATGTCTCATAATGCCACTGAATAATAATTATTATTGTAACCTACATGTAGAACTCTTGAAACAGATAAGAAATAAGTAAAGCACGTTTTTTTTTTGGTTCAAGAAATTAGACTTGTCTATTGCTTGACTGAGTTTGGCTTTTGCATGATACAGAGAAATACATGTAGTGGTTACAGGACTGGATTTGCATGTGTTTCTGTCAGGTGAAATTCCCACTCTAACCACATGGCGCTGTCCCAAACTCAAATCCATCGCACTTTGTTTATAGCCGAATGATTGCTTCTTGCCAGTTGGAGTTTTCAGCCATGTTATGTTAGAAAAAAAGAGGGAGTCCAGAGCTCGAAATAGTATTAGCAAAAAAACCCAGTCGCAATTTTGCGACAAGATACGAAAATCTAGTCGCAATTTTGCAAAATTTAGTCGCAAAATTGTTGCGCTGTATTGTTTTGTCAGCGTTTTAGCAAAAACAAAATAATGGGCCAGCAATACCTGTGTGTAAAGAAACCGCTGAAAATGGCAAATCATCGAAGGAGTTGTGCACGTAACATCGCAGCTAAATTACATACAATTACACAACATTCAGATTGAAAGAAAATTCACAGCGAGAAACAAAATAATTTTGAAATTTCTATATTTATACTGTGGCAACTGCTAGCCCTTTTGCTTCGGAAGAGCAAAGGTGAAAACAAGTTGGAAATGTGCGACTTCTCCAGATATTTTAGTGGCAAATGCGACTGTATTGGTCACAATTTCAAACCCTGGAGTCCCAGGGACATGGAGGCATTGCACAACAACGTCAGAGTTGGAGGAGAGAAGACTTACAGCTTGTTTGTGGCATGTGTACAAAGCCACTTCATGCCCATGGAGTAGTGATGTGGCTTTCATTATTGGAAGACCTATGTTCTATATGTATCAGGGAACAGTGGAATGATGATGATGATAAAATATTTTATTTGCTACTTATAATTTTATGAGCATATGAAGTGTATCTGATTCATTAATTTCAATGATACACATTATAGAGTATTAACAATGATATTTATTATACAAATCTGACAGGCTGTTGATAGAGGGCCATGACTTTGTTTGCATATTGGTATTGAGTTTTTACTCTTCTAAAATAGTGCCTTTGAAAGGAAAAAAAATGGCTATGTTGCGCAAAATGATGTAATTTCTTAACACCCAAAATGCCTAAAAAGTAGAATGAAACATTGCAATAACCACTTAAAACTGTTGAACAACATAAAACAAATACAGCAAAAAGAAAGAGAAGCATGGGTGGACACAAATGGACAAGATTAAAACGGATTGCATTTGGGTAATCTTTAAAAATGGTTGGCCCGATGCTCTTCAAGTTTGTGGCAAATTGCCTTGACAAAGGTCTTTTTTTTCAAAATCATTGTGTTTGTGATGTAGCAATAATTTTATCATGAAAAGAATTCCATGTTACCATGATTTGCCCAAAAAAACACCTCAAAAATAATGTGCCACAGCCCTTTTAACTGTTGCTCATATCAAAGGTCCTTGAAGAATAAACAGTAAAAAAAC
This sequence comes from Montipora foliosa, assembly GCF_036669935.1. Lineage (NCBI taxonomy): Eukaryota > Metazoa > Cnidaria > Anthozoa > Scleractinia > Acroporidae > Montipora > Montipora foliosa. The sequence continues at coordinate 9,023,705 of NC_090876.1, forward strand.
TGGTATGATTTATTTTTCAGGTCAAGGTCACCTCATAAATCAAAAGACAAGAAATCAAAGTATGTTGTTCGTTATTTAGTATAATATCAAAATGTTTCATAATTTTCTGTCAAGTCTGACCTTCTGGACGGTGAGTTAGCCCAGGTCAGGTGTGATAAGAGGTAGATAGCATAAGATCTACACGGCATGTACCACATGTATTATTATCCACCCTTTTGCACACAAATGCGCTATCCAGAGGAGAGCTACTAGCTCTTAGATTTTGCTTCATGGGTCCAGAGGATGTCTAACTATTGTTTCATTTTTGTAGCTCCTCATCATTTTCATAGGCAGTATACTATGGTCCATGGGTTAGGCGATTAAATTTTGATTTGCATGCTGTTGTGTCAAGTGTTGTGAAATCCATACATAGATTAACACATTTTCTTCAGTCATTCAGCAAGGGTAATAACATTTTGCCATCTCCTTTACTATAATTATTGCAAGAATGCACTACAATGACAATGATATTGCTGCATAAGCCTACAGTGGGTTAAAGTAATAATATTAATTTCCTGGCTTCCCACTATTCTCCTGTAGCCAGGGCTCAGTGCTCTGTGGGCTCTGGCGGCTAACTTTTGCCTTCGGGTGACAAGGCAATCTTACATTTTCACAAAAATTAGCTGCTGGACACCCTATTTTTCAAAATTTCAGAGCTTTGGGCTCCCTACAACATTTCTTAGAGCACAGCCTTGCAGCTTTAGCTAGGTAGTAGAGCATCCAATCTAGTGCAGATATACCGTCGTAAACACCCGCAGATAAGCCGCACCAGATTTTAGAAGCTAAAATCTTTGAAAAAAAAAGATTCTTGAAGGAAATCAAAAGAAATCCAAAGTCGAGTCTTTAGAAGTCTTCTTCATTCATTGTTCATAATCATTGAATGTAAACTCACTATTAACATTGAAACGAAAAATACTTACCTGCAATCTTAGCACTTTAATAGAATGAACATCGTTTCTCCTATTTTTCACATGATTGATCTTTTTCTGGCATTTTTTGACAGAAAATTCTTCATTCAACACAGTTTTTCCATAGATTTTTGCATTATGTACAACAAGAAAGTGATCGAAACGTTCATAGGTTAGTAACCAGGCATAAGATCGGATGCGAAGGTGGAAAACTGGACACCGGAAGCAACCCTTTTCAAATGTTCCCACAGATAAGCGGCACCCCTGATTTCTGGGGACAATTTTGGAAAAAATGGTGCTGCTTATCTGCAGGTGTTTACAGTGATTATTTTTGCGTTTCTGGCCTCTGTTGTTCAAAAGGTGGATAACGCTATCCACTGGATAAACACTAGCAAAACCAATTGTGTTGTGTCCAGTGGATAGCTCTATCCCCCCCTCGAACAACTGGGGTCTGGATATTAGTGGAGACAGATCTAGTAATCAGAGGGTTGTAGGTTCCACTCCTGCAAAGGACCAATCAAATTTTTTCCAAGCATCCCAAGTCACCACAGATGTTTAACAATTATTCCATGAGCGTGCATTTGATATGAGATGGTAAATAGCCAACGAGGCACGTAGCGCCAAGTTGGCTATAACCAGTCTCATATCCAACAAGCGCAATTGGAATAACTGTTTTATTAAATTCCCTAAACTCCAAAAATTTGGAAGTACAAAATCCGAGTGAAAAAAGCGAGAAAATCCGAGTGAAATTGGAAAAACTTGATGAAGATGCGATGTTGTGTAATACCTTGTGGTCAGACAGACGTAGGCTCATCAAAAATAACATTTCTTGCCTTTTCACATACTTCTAAACATTGGAATTGATCCAAAAGTTTCTACAAAAAAAGTTTTTTTTCATTTTTGGCTTAATTCAGAGAGAAATTCCGCTTCCGGCCGAAAACGTTTTTAGCTTAGCAACGCTTAGCGCAATCATTTACCATATAAGGTCAAACTAAGGTATAATTTATGAGCTGATAACCGAGATTGAGTAAACCATTCAGAGCATACGAAATGCATTATCCGAGGTTGAGAATTTAATAAGTCTAGATATGCACGTAATTTAAATTAGGTGGACATGGATTTCAATAAGCGTCACAAAGTTAGTGTGCCCTTGTCCTTTTCCCCAACTTCAACATCACTTGTGTCTCGGAATGCAGACAGTCAAGGTCACAAAGTGTCTCCCAAATGCTGTGCCTCAAGTAAGGATAGATCGTCCCATTTACCCTGACCTAAAAATAATGCTAACCTTTACCCGAACCTTAGAAATAGGAAGGAAATCCTTAGACTTAACACTTCATGTTGGGTATCAAAATTGGGTTTGCATCTGATTACTTGCCCAGCACAGACAGATCTAGAATTCAGGGCTTGAAATTGCGACCAATACGGTCGCATTTGCGACTAAATGTTTCCCATTGCGACTAAAATATCTGGAGAAGTCGCAAATTTGCGACTTGTTGTCACCTTCGTTCTTTCGAAACAAAAGGGTTAGCACTTGCCACTTTGCTGCTACTTTTGCTAAAATAAATAAATATCTAAATAAATGACAAAATTATTTTGTTTGTCGCTTTGAATTTTCACTGAAGGTAGCGTAATTGTATAGTAATTTAGCTGCGATGTTACGTGCACAGCTCCATTCCTTCGATCATTCGCCATTTTCAGCAGTTTCTTTACACACAAGTATTGCGGGCTCATATTTTTTTGCTAAACCGCTGACAACACAATGCAGCGCGGCGATTTTGCGACTAGAATTTGCGAAATTGCGACTAAATTTTCATATCTTATAGCAAAATGCGACTGGATTTTTTCGTTAATTTCGAGCCCTGTAGATCTAGTAATCAGAAGGTTGTAGGTTCGACTTCTGCAAAGGAGCACTCAAAATTTTTCCATGCGTCCTAAGTCACCATCGAGAAAAGTTGAAAGTCTTTTCTGATCACTGACTGGGTTTGTCAGATTGCAGTCAGGTTCCAAAGTCAACTGTTCTTCACAGTTACACTTCCCATTTACAAATGAGTTGTATTAAATATATGTACATCAGTTTGTCTTCCATGAATGAGAAATTTGTTTGCCTAATTATACAGTTTTGATGCTGTTCTGTGATCAACTGCGCTCTTATAATAATTGGTGATCGGTATAAAGTTGTTCATAAACATTTCCTTTGCTCATTCTTGTCTTCTGAATGCAGAAATGATGATGATAGGAAAGAGGAGGTGGAGGAAGAACAGAAACAAGACAAGCCAAAAATCGAGGTGAGGAAATCCAAACAAGGCTGTGCTCTACGAAGTGTTTTGGGGAGTTCAAAGCTAATTTTTAAACAAATTTAACATTTCCTTGTCGCCCAAAGGCAAAAGTTAGTCACCAGAGACCACGGGACTTTGCTAGAGGACAGCTCTGCCAAATAATTCACCCATCATACGTCTTATTAAAAGGGTGGCACTTTTTTGAAAACCTCTGAGTGTAGGTTGGACAGGGATTTGTGCATGGTGCCCCATAAAGTTTGTTCTGTGCTCTACTTTATGTGTGAAAACTGGATGCGCAGTCCTCACTTCTAAGAAATAAATTATTATTAGCTTTATTATCTCTGAAAAATGCGTGGCTAGTCCCCCAATTTTTCTTTTGGATACTGAGAGCACTTGGTAAGTTCTGCATTCTCCACATAGTTTTGAACCACGCAAAAATAGCCTTGTGTTAATAAGCACCACCCGTATGAAATCCGAGTATCTCGAGATGCGCAGAACGTTTGCGCAATAACTTACAATAGTAGGCACCGTCCTTAATGTGAACAAATTATCACCCTGACCAACAGGACTACAAACAGGAACTGGTGTTAGACCATATCTTAAGTACCCCACCACTCAATTATACATGTAACACTTGAAGTATTTTGAATTCATGTTCTCAGCCACTTTCATTAGAGGAAATGATTGCAAGAAGAGAAGCTGAAAAAAAGGCCCAGGAGAAGCCAACCTTTTTAACAAAGGAACAGAGAGCATTGGAAGCATTGAAAAGAAGACAGCAGCAAGTTGAGGAGCAAAAAAAGAAAACTGAGGTTGGGATCAGCAGGGTTCAAGACTAGAATGCCATTTTCATTACTTATACTTGCCTCTAATTTGTTGAAATGTATCACATGCACAAAAATTATCGTCAGACAACTGATCGCAAACAATCGAAAAACAGTTTATGATTGTGTTTCCATGTCGTTGTTTCCTCAGTTTTGCATTGCTACTCGTTGCGAACAAGATGTAAAGATATAAAAATTTCAATCTGCTTGCGTCCTGGACTGATCTGGGATGAACGTAAAAGGTGTTGCCATTTAAGCAAACTGTTTGTGTTTTACTATCAGAAGGTGTTTGCGACAGAGTTACGTGTATATGGAAACTTGGCTTTGAAAGCAGCCATGCAAGAAGTCCAGCATGACTTCACACGTGATTTAAATCGTTCATAACAGGGTGCGGGGAAACTGTGATCTGCATTGGTTTCCTTTTCAGTTATTTTTTTTCAACTTATCATTTTCCAAGGTGGTTAATTCCATCAAATCCACTCATAGTTTTTGTTTTTGTTATTTCTATTCTCTCCTTTTGCCTTATTCATTGTTTTCGTCCAGAGCTCCACTGCTTCACAATATTTACTAGCCCCAAAGGCTAGTGAAAGCTCAAAATCTACTAGCCAAAACTGAAATTTCACTAGCCTGTGGCTAGTTGGCTACCGTTAGTCTCAAGCCCTGGATCAGGAGAGTAAATTATTGTTTAGCATGTGGAATAATCATTTGCTTCGTGCAACAGCAAGACATGCATGATGTGGAGGAAAACGTCCGTGAGAGCAATTATTTTGTAGTTAATTACAGTGTAGTTTTTTACTCAAGAGCGTGTTTTGTGCATTGAAACCATCTCTTTATCTTTGAATTGAATTTATTACCACAGCTTAAAAAAGTAAAAGACCTCAAAACCGTAATGGGACACGACATTAGAAAAAAAAGTCTACAAGAAGACCGTGTGGTATTTTAACCCTTTCACCCCCGTGGGGTTCCCCATTGACAAGTAAAATCGTCTGGCGTTAGGCAGAGTAAAATCTATAAGTGGCACTCTTGGGAGTGAAAGGGTTAAGGAGTCTGTAGCTTGGTTTTTCGGGGGGGGGGGGGGGTAGTTGTCTTGAACAAGACCTGTCTAATACGTTATCTGCAACAATGGAGAGCTTTAAATCTCTCCATTTCCAACTTCTTTTCAATCTAGAGGTTTTTCTTCTGACATAGTTTGTTGTGGGTTTGTCTTGCAGGAAGAACGGCAAATTAGAGAGAAATTTCTAAGGGAGGCCCAGTATTCTAGAGGTGAGTGTTTCTGCCTTGAGATACCAGGTAGAATGTTTGGAAAATTTTGTGTCTGCAAGCTTATGCTGATGTTGGTGATGTATAAATTATTGTACTGGACATACAGTGTTTGTCTTCTGTAGAGGATGAAGTAGAAAGAGAACGAAGAGAAAGAAGAGAAAGACGAGAAAAAAATCTCACGGAGGAAGAGGTTTGTTGAAAAGATTTTTAGTGGATAGTGGTCCTGACAAAAAGGCCTAGGCCTTGATGGGCCTCTAATTTTTAATTACTGTAACTTTTCACTGAAAAATGATTATTATAAAATGCAATACTTTGAAAACTAGGGGTTGGTATCACTAGTAATTGTGCTTCCTGGCAACCCCATGTTGTTCATTAATATGAAACTGTGGGCCTACGTTGTACTACCGGTAATGCTTTCACTTCTACTTACTGTATCTTACTTTATGTTTTTGTTTCTAATTGTAGGCTGAAAATGAGAAAGCAAAGTTGCGGAAGGTGTGACTCTACTTTTTTGAAAGCGTTACTATATCTTTCAGTTAAAGCACACTTGATCTGATTGATCAATGGAGCATGCAATATTCAGTCATTATTAATAATGTGTAACTATGATAATGTGAATGAAAGATTGTTGTAAAAATACAGATTTACAAGTACAGCGTTCATTATGTGAAAGTCCAAGAGTCTTTTACAATAAGAATGAAACACTTAAAACTTGAAATTACATTAAATGCGCTGTACATAGTTATGAGTAGACAAACTAAAAAAATGAAAGAAGTAGCATAGTCTGAATGATAATAATTTCTTCTTGATAATAGTGATACATGTACTGCCTGAATGCCTGAGTAAACAAACGCATCTTAAACTGGGGTGGAACAATGTAACTTATGACTCATCTTCAATTACATGTATAATATTTATTTATGGTTAGTAAGGGATTAATGTCCTCAAGTTTTCAGTTTGATAGAATGGCTAGAGGGAAGTCAACAAGAAAAGAGACTCTGCTTGCAGAGAAGGAGAAAGGATAACATACAAATTTGGAAAGGTTTTTTAAAATTCCAAAATGGTTTTTTTCTTTTCCAACAGGAAAAAGAACAAGACAAAGAAGTTCAAGCTATTAAGGTACAGCACTGTTTAACCAGTATCAATCATCAACTGAGGCCAAATTTTTTGGATATCATAAGAAACGAATTCAGTAATAAAAATTGTTATGATCGAACCCTTACGTACATACACGTAATTACATAGGTAAATAATGAATATTCTCTTTGCTGATTGAGTTCACTTCAGGTGGTTATTACATGATGATCACCTAAGCGGTTTTTTTAAAATGGCGGCAAGCCATTTTGTCGAGATGACAGACAAAGAAATTAATAATAATTATTGTTTTAAAGAAAATGCATGTTATTATACTAAAACAATTATCACCTCAGGCTTGGTAAATATCTGATATTCACCTCGCCTTTGGCGAATAATAATTATTGTTAAATACTACATGTATTTATTTATTTTATTTCATAACATTGAAAAAATAATGTACACAGTCATACTCTGTAAGCAGCATAACTTAAAGTTTCATTAAAAATTGACTGACAGATTCTTTAGGAATCTGTAGGTTATACTAGCCACGAGGAACCGGAACTTTTTTCATCAGACAAAATATTATTTTTTTATTGGAACATTTCAGGATCGATACTTAGGTGGAGTGAAAAGGCGAAAGAAGGTTCGTCGTCTCGCTGACAGGAAGTTTGTGTTTGATTGGGACGTGGGAGAAGACACTGCGGTTGACTACAATCCTCTGTGAGTGCTTTAAATTTGTCATGGAAGACCTTAGGCAGCAATTACCAGAACCAGGTTGCTGACCAGCGGTTTTCGTTAAAACAATGGTTTATCCCTCCAAAGTTTCGCATTTATAAGCATTGTTTGCATTTTCTCTTGGGATCATTGTAAGTCCCAAGAGAAAATAAAAACAATGCTTATGCAAAATTTTTTATTGTCTACAAGTAATACCCTTATTTATTGTCAATCATTTCAGTTTTGTTAGTTTTATATGGATTGATCAGGTTGTTGGATGTTACCTGCATGGGATTGACGACCATTGACTACATGGCACAATGGTTGTTGAAATGCAAATGCATGTATTGCAGTTATCCCAGCTTTGCTTGATTTTATATTTGTTGTTTTGTTTTATTACCAATAACTGATTTAGATATAGTTAAGGAGATTATTATCTTGTATGTTTTAATTTCAGATTGAATTATAAAAAAATCAGTTATAAGATTTGCGAGTGTTCTTTGGTAATGAATCGTCTTGTTTTCTTATGAGACCGTCACTGTAGTCAGCTGTTCTTCAGTATGGCGCACTTGACTTCATGTTGACCAGTGTCCTGTTTGATTTGATCTCCAAGAGATACTGACGATAGATAATCATTTTTAATTATTAACCTCATTTTCTCAGGCTCTGCTGTTAGCAACATGTACTATTCCTTTTTTGTTTTCCAGTTCAGTGACTCTTCATGTACATGGTACAACAACAACAACAACATCAGATTAGCGCACTGTCTGACACAAATATGCATTACCTGGCTTGACAACCATGCAAAATAACAAAAAGTCGTTTTGCTATTTCTAGTGATATTAAATCATGTGGAAAATCTAAAACAAATACATCAGTACATGCATTATATGAGTATTTGAACGTGGGTGAAAGTTTTTCACAGATTAGCCAGGAATCCAGCCAAAAAAGCATAATAGTGTTGTATATAATGGTTTCCTCAAGAGAGGTTTGTTGAGTGTGTTTAAAACAGAAAACCCCAACAATCATGTCATACAATTCAGAATGGACTTGCAGTAGTTTAAACTTTTGAAAGTTCTCACATGATTGGAACTTCTTAACCTTTTTTTGTCCCGTTTTGAGAACTAATTCATGACTTTGACTTACAGTATTACTTCAGAATTGTACTGAAGATTGTGTGTCTTCCTATATACTAATGTTGGTATTTGCTGACATGATATTATTAGCTTTGATTTTTTAACATGACTAAAAAAGGCACATAAGTCACGCAAGGTATTTTGTCCTTATATTTGATAAAAATTAATGAAAGATTTACCAGGGTATTGAAAAAGTATACGTGTGCGTTTATTTGTATTATTATCTAGTTATATGGAAAAGCATGAGGTACAACTGTTTGGAAGAGGACACATTGGAGGAATTGACATAAAGGTACATGTAGCATAAGAATTTCTTTTTTAAATTCAGCATTTCACACATCAAAATCTTGAACCTTCATGAATAAAATTCTGTAATTCTTCTACTTTGTAACCAGCAAGTTTACAACTGAATTACAATCCCTACCGGGTGGACATTTTCCACCAAAAAGCTTCACATGGGCAGAAATTCTTCCATAAATTCATTAATTAGCCCCTCCCCCACTCCTCCCTTGTTCATCTGGTCAGGTCTTTGCCATCCCCCCCTCCCACCGCGGGGATCCTTGTTTCCCTCATGTGGCCCTCTGCTGCACTCACCTAAATAAAAAGTTCCAAACAAAAGTTTACCTCTGTGGTCACTGTCTTTGGACCTTTGGGGACAGGGTGGGGATAATTTGTATGTACAACCCGTTCGGGAAATGCCACATTTATTTGGTTACATCAGGGTTTGATGATGTGAGATATGCATTCTGCATGATAAATTAATTTTGACAAAGTGTCTCCTAACCGTAGTTGACAACTTCACGTCACAAAGTATCTTCCTCTCGCTACTTTACATACTAACCCTAACCCTAAACTCTTAATAGATATGTTTCAGGTCATATTGTTCCTTAGGTTAAATTGCAACCTAACTAGGTCATTTTGTTTCAGTCTAGGCCAGTTTGGGGCAGATACAAAACACAGGTCACAGGTCATTGTTATACAGAAACAACCCTAACCATTTACAAATGCTAACATTAGGCCTAAAAACTTTTGTTTGGCCTAATTAGGCTTAAGGTTAGCTTTAATGAATGTTTTAGGATACTATCTGTATTGGTAAAACAAAGACCTGTGACCTGTTTTTTGTATCTGCCCCAAATTGACCTAGGTTGAAACAACTTGATCTTGGTTGAAACAAGTCGACCCATGTTGAAACAAAATGACAGTCTAGTTTGGCTGCAACAGATACAAACACTTTAGATGTAGTGGATGCAGTGGATTCAACAAGTAACGACAATCAACAAATAAAAAAAAATTAGCCTTTATTCATTCATTCAGCATAATTATGCAAAACATGTAAATCAGTTCCACCCGCAAATAGCGAAAGCTAGTTAAGGCAAAATATGCAAAAAAGTGTTGACTACATGTACTTCACACAGATAAGTTGGCTACTTTTTCCCTAAGTGGAGAAAATTAAAGACAGATTCTTTCAAACCCAAGATTAAAGTGCCCCTGTGATATGAAAAAAAATCACCTAAGGTAATTCCTTAGTATTGCATTGCGCATCCCTACTG
>NC_090876.1:9048488-9065988 GCF_036669935.1 Montipora foliosa
TGTTCTTGACGAGGTAAGCGATGACATGTGTGTGTGAGATTTTCTGCGCGTTTGCGAAATAGACCAAACCTGACTTGGTTCTGAATAACACATAGGATAAGCGATTATAATTAAATTTTATATTACTCACGCGATGGTCAGATCTTTATGTGAATTAGACGGCTTGTTGAGAGCCAAAAGGGGTAATTTGACTTAACTTTTTCATGGAACCCAATTTGATATGGACGAGTTCTGACGTAATACATGTACTGCCAGCAGATGGGTTTTTCTTTAACATTTGGGCAACTGTCCAATTAAAATCGTGATACTTTCAAGTAACCAATCAAATGCCAAGTAATATGACGGGTCTGATTGTTGGCCAATCAGCGTCAGTGGATTTCATGGCAGTGAAAAGCGCTGCTTGATTTGATAATGCAGACTTAACCGACTTTTTGAACAAGACAAACCTGTTTTTACTAAGGGTGCTTTCCATTTGACGGAACTGACCGGCCACACCGGGCATTTGGAAGAACTAACTCTACAACGCCTTCAAAGTAACACACTTTGAGGATGATATATACTCCTCTGGAAGAATGCGAGGGATTATCGTGCAAGTGTTCCTTCAAATTATTGTATTTTCTTTGCAAACTGACGGGTCTGGCCGGCCAGTTCTGCCAAAAGGAAAGCACCCTAAGTAACAGAACTCCGCGCTGTCCAATTTTAAAATTAGTGGACGAAAGAAAGTCAAATTGTTGTGTAAACTTGAGAAACATGGAGTCCTGGACGAACAATGTTCATATTTGTTTTCAAATAACAAACCTGCAAGAATTTCAGCTCGTTGATTGGCTGAGAGCACGTCAATTCCAAACAGAGTGCAGATAGTTGAAATGCATGTATATCATTAGTAATCGCATGAGTTTTCTCGTGCAATATAGGCCATTTTCGAAATATCAAATATTCAGCTTGATAGTGAGGCGGTGAGGACAAAAACAGTAGAAACATTTTTGGAACGAATGTGAAAAATATTTGCATATCATCCACTTTTCTTTGTCTTTGTCCTCTAGACCTCTCTTTCAAGCTGAATTTTAATATTTCGAAAAAAGCCTATTCCGAATAAATAAGCATTTGCAATTTTTTTTTCAAAGACCACAAATTTTGTTCGTCTTTGAAAAAGTGCACTCGTGCTTATTTATTCTAAATTGCACTCGGAATCATGTGATTATTTATACAAATTGGACAAGCATGGCAATCAAAATTTACAAATCGAGACTGTGGTTGTCGCTGCAGGCCGATCGTATGATTGACATGGGCTTTGAACCGGAAGTCCAGAAGATCTTGGAACATCTTCCGGTAAGCAACGTGAAACCCGATTCAGAAGACGCGGAAGATCCAGAAAAGTTATTGGCTTACATGGGAAAAGAGAAGTTCAGACAGGTGTGTAAAGAAAGGAATCGGGGTTTGGCCGAGAAGATATCTCGTGCGACACTCAAAATGTAATGTACTTTTTTTTGCGGCTCATTTCATTATGTTCAGAAATGCCACTTATAATCCATTTCCGAGTTCATGCCTGCCTCCTCTTGAAAGCGAGTCTAAGTGCGAAGTTTTTCTTGTAACAATTAGTTTTCAGTCATATGTATAGTAGACCTAATTACCATCACAAAGGTTGGGGTTAGGGTTAGCTTAAGTCCTAACCCTAAGTCCTGTAACCTCTTTAAGGATGCAGATGTTGTTCTTAGGCTGCTCTCCTCTATATAGGCTTTCATCATAACAGTAGTTGAAAGACAAATTCATCCCTCTTTCTATAGCAGAGGAAATCTCAATCCTCTTGACCTTATTTTGTTGGTGAGAGGAGATAGACTGCAGTGTTGTGCAGGGATGGCGCAGTGGTGAGAGCACTCGCCTCCCACCAATGTGGCCCGGGTTCGATTCCCAGACTCAGCGTCATATGTGGGTTGAGTTTGTTGGTTCTCTACTCTGCACCGAGCCGAGGTTTTACCCCGGGTACTCCGGGGGCGTTTTCCATTTACCAAGAAATTCCGGAAATTCCGGTTGGGATGTAAATGGAACACACGTTTTTGGTTCATTCCACTGGAAACTTTCCGGAATAAACGGAACTTCTGAAAAGGTAGTTCTGTTTTCCCGTTGGAAACTTTCCGATGGAAATGTGTGTTCCATTTACAACTTTTGAAAGGTCTTACCTCTTGCAGGCTATTCACGGCTACATTTTTAAATTTTGGCGCGTAAAATCGCAATCACTGGGCGGCGAACGGACCTGAGTTAAATGGAACACGTTTTTCACCCGATGGAAATTTCCACCGAAATTTCTGGAAATTTTTTGCAAATGGAAAACGCCCCGGGTTTCTCCTCCCCTCAAAAACCAACATTTGATTTGATTTGCGTCAATTGTCAATTTCAGTTGACAGTGTCCCCAGTTAGTGCTCCAGCGCTAGAACTACTCGACTAGACACTTAAATAAAGTTCCTTTCCTTTTCTTTCCTTTCCTTTCTTCGTCCTTACGCAGAGTACCGCAAGAATCCGTCCTAAAATCCGTGCTGCACGTTTATTTATGCTCTTTTAACCAATGATATCATTGTTTTGCGGTGTTGTTCTTGCCGTCGCCGTCTTAAAATCTTAAGCTCCCTAATAAATGACGGCAAGGGCAACCCCACAAAGCAAGAATATTATTGGCTAAAAAAGAAAAAAAACTCGTGCTGCACGTGCGGCACGCATTTCAGTGCATTTCTCTGCCGTACTCCACAAAACAACAACGTGACAGCACCAAATTTTAGGTTTTGACGACAACGTGACCATACAAAAACAAACCGTTCATTGTCCATCTTTACTTTAAAACAGGCGGTACAAAGCCAGTCACATGATGCTTCGCCCATTTTGTACAACAACTTTCGATAAGCGCTAAGTTATATTTTGAAGGGACGTTTTCGTTGACATTGGGGTTGTCCTTGCTTAAACTCCCTATTAACGCTTTCTTTTTTCGATTTTTGCGGCTGCTTTCCTTAGACCGTCATGTTTACTGCCACAATGCCACCACAAGTGGAACGCCTGGCAAGAAGTTACCTCAGGCAAGTCAAATGATCCCAGGACCGGTTGCTCGAAGCCTGGTTAGCGCTAACCGTTGGTTAAGAGGCATCAAAACCTTTTGGTTTCCATGGTATTTAACGCTGGTTAGCGCTATCCATGCTACAAGCTACCCGGGCCAGGACGAAACGATAACGCATAGGCGCCTAGCACGGAAAGCTCTTGCGATCGAGGCTCCATTTGTTGTGATTTCGTTTTTGATTGGTCACGAAAATGAGGCAAGATTTTTTAGGCCTATCACAAAGTGCTCATGGCAAAACAGCGTTCATTTTCATCAGTTTGATGTGTTTAATACAATTAGTGCTACCACCATTTCTCTTATGTTCCAGCACCAATTAGATGATGTATAAATAAGAAACTACATTTCCAAGGCCCAGTCATGTTTTAGAAGGCGCCACAGCCAACTCGATGTCGATCCAGGCTTTATGGAACACGGTTATGGCAGCCAAAAGCCTTAAATGACGAATAACATGTTTTCTTCTTTATTTTTCAGACGTCCTGCTGTGGTCTACATAGGTTCCATAGGTAATTACAATCACAAGTCATTTCTTTTTCATTAACGTGGATTATGGAATTTTGGCAAATGTTGGTTAACTAAGACAAAAGAGATAATTCATGAAGAACGTTTTTTGAGTGGACGTCGAAAAACCAGAACCAACGGTCTTAAAGGTTTTCACTCGCGTTCGCGAAATTACTTGCAACGCGCAGTTAACATCTGAAGTTGTAAAGACGTACGTAGCGCTTCGTACAGTCATGGGTTTCGAGTCCCGTTCAGGTTTTAGCCTAACTGCACTGATCTTTAAAATAATTATAAAATCGTTTTATATTCGCAGTTCAAGGATAAAACGTTCGCATATTACATCAGTTGTTGCGTTACGCAATTTCAAAGGAGAAGAAATTACTCGTTTTGAGCGGTTTTCAGTTCTGTGTATTTGCGGTTGCTTTAGTTATGCGTAGTTATGCTTAGTGAATGCCTTGAAGAGATCTCGCGGTACATTCTTAGCCAATAAAGAGACAAAAGAAATTTTACTTGCCCTTGCTGTTTTCCCGCGGTTATCAGCGGCTGCACGCATTCGCGTAGTGTTATGATTGGCTAATTTGGCTAATAAGCTTCGTCTGTTGTGATTGGTCAAAGTAATTTTTTTTAGCTTTTAATACTTCTGTTGATTGGTCGAAATATTTACTTTGGTTAAAAGATACTCTCTTAAAACAGCTCTAGTTGTTATAGTGGAAAAATTTTTTATGCAGCGAAACAAAAGTAGAAGTGCCGGACCTTGGGAGATCTAACTAGCAAATAATTTTTAGATTATAATTAAACTCCCTGAAGAAGTCAGGACAAAATATTGGAAAAAGAAAAAATGTCCATCCTCACAGCCGTACAGCTAGCCTTGCATCATTATTTTTTAGTCTATTTCTTATACCGCATACAAGCCCCGGGAAACTACCTTAAATATCGTTTCAAGCTTGTGCTTGTCAAGAGGTTTTAAGAGACATCTCGCCATATTGTAATGCTTTGTTACTGTTTGTCACAGGAAGACCAGTCGAGAGAGTTGAACAGAAGGTGTACATAGTTAAAGAACAAGAAAAGAGGTAATCCGCCCGGAATTAACACTGGCTGAATCTAAAGGAAGGTGAGGCGAAAGACTCTATTGCTACGCTGGGCAATAGTCTTTCGCCTCACCATACGAATGTGGATCAAAGAGATGCGACCTGTGCCTTACAGAAAAGTTGTACATAATAAAAGCAGATACACGCCACCTACTGAACAAAAGAAACGAGTTAATTTCTAAATGCAAACACAAGAACAAATACCTTTTGTCGAACTTAAAATAGCACGCTCCCCTTGAGTATTAGAATGGTCTTTAAATGAGTTAGAATGCAAATGTAAGATCTGTAGCCTGATGATTGTCTAAACATGAAACTTGAAGTCGCTACGCTGTGAAGTTGTCTTTCTTCTAAACGTTATGTATGTATGTACGTACGTACGTACGTACGTATGTATGTACGTACGTACGTATGTATGTACGTACGTACGTACGTACGTACGTACGTACGTACGTATGTATGTATGTATGTATGTATGTATGTATGTATGTATGTATGTATGTATGTATGTATGTATGTATGTATGTATGTAATGACCGTAGAACGATACCTTGATCTCCTTCGTCTTTGCTGAATAGTGGTGTTTTCTCTTGTCTTCACAGGAGAAAGCTGTTGGATACTTTGAATGCTGGCTTTGATCCACCAATCTTGATATTTGTCAATCAAAAGAAGGCAAGTGTTACCGAGCTGCTTTAGTTTAAGTTTTAAAGTCCCATGCTCGCCACCCAAAAGATATTGGGCGTCGCGTTGAATTTCGCACAGACGGAAAATCCAAAATCACCCAATCAAAACGTTGGAACTATTTCGAAACAACAACACAAGCGCGCAATTTTTTGGGTGAACATAGGCCTTTAAATTGCCCAAAACAAGCTTACATGTCCTTTCTATTCCAAAAGTGCATCTTAAGTTTTTCAACTCCCCAACGAGATTTTGCTTTAAAAGCTGGCATTGTAAGTAATGGATGCTTACATTTTCGAAAATATGTGAAGTTAAAAAAAAAATCGCGTCTTTAATCGTAGGAGCTCTTTCTGTTCCGTCATTTAGTGGCGATGCATGCTTTGCAGGGCTTCATTTTTGTCCTTATCTTTGTCCCTGGTTTAAAAACCCAATATTATCGGGGCTCACGAAGTGATCCGGATATTTTTGAATCCGCAACTTTTTCTTTCCGGATACGCCTTCCGTCCACACGTATCCGGCGAGTTCGCTGGCGAATCCGGAACTTTTTGAATACGCTCTCCAGAGTGGATATTTTTGAATCCGATATGAATCCGGTACCGTGTGGACGCCAATATCCGGATACGTGTGGACGGGGCCTTAGTAAGCAGACAATTTCTTTCTCCTTTTCAGGGGGCGGATGTGCTAGCGAAGTCTTTAGAGAAAATGGGCGTAAGTTTTGTTATCGTTGTTGCATTTGTGGTGCTTCAAAATCTCTATACAAGCAAGGAAACAAAAGCAGCAAATTTGAAGCTGACAAGACGTTTTCACCGTTTATTCTTCAATAGTTTCATGAAACTTAATGTTGTTGCCTTCGTTTCATGGTTCCAGTTGGTTTTTTTTCCGAAGCTAGTTTTCGAAGGCAAATTTTCGGTCTTATGGACGGACCGATGTTCTAGGGCACGAGTTCATCGAAGCAGAGATAGCGCTAGCCAAAGGGTGATTCAAGTCAAAGGCCTGGTTTGCATCCACTCTTTAGAGACAAAATGTTAAAACGAGTAAACAGTAAGCTATAAAAAGGTTGGCGATGGCTACGGGGACGTCAACTGAGAATAGAACTTAGTTTGAGCTCGTCGTTTAATTTTGGAGAGCAGTAACAAGATCTTTTGTTTACGTCTTCATGGTGAAACCTAGGCTACAGGCTCGCGCAGTTTGATTGGTGCGTTTTCAAGTCTGTTCATCCCAGATATATGTTCTTGTTCTCAGAGTAGTTGCATCTCATGCGAAATTGCCATCCCTTTGCAGTTTGCTTTTTTCTAAGCGTTCTCTCTCATCCCCTGTTCGTTTCTCTAGTTCCGGGCCACCACACTTCATGGCGGACGAAACCAAGAACAGAGGTGAGCTGATATGTTTTCTCGCTTCATGTCGCAGTTGTTGTACTCGATCCTTTTGTGCGATGTAGGCAAAGTATCGGTATCCTACAGAGCGACTTTCATATATACGACATTGAAAAATAAACGTAAAAACAGAACGTAAACAAAAATGCAAAATATTTCATTGGCTTATCGAACAAAAACAAACGAGCGCGAATTTTCATTGGCTTAGCCAACGCGGATGCAAACAACGTCATCTCCCCGTGGAACTTTCTGGAAAGCTATCGGCATTTCGCTTTGACGTCATTTGAAATGCAGTAATGTGATTGGGCAATCGAACTGTTTACTGCTCATATTAGGAGTTTCCTTGGCGGGAATAAGGAGAAGCTTTGTTTTAATCTTGCCAAACATTGTTCCGTGAAACAAATTGCGAACACTTTTTCAACGTCAAAGCAAAGATAGAGAATGATTGATTCACCGTTGTATGCTCACTTGGTCCATAACATCGTTTTGTGTTGATTGTTTTAATGTATTCAATTTAGTGCAATCATCCATGTTTAGGGAAGCACGGATGATGCAATGGTGAGAGCACTCGCTTCCCACCAATTCGCCCTTATCACACGGCAGCCATATTGTCCCGGGAGACCAAAAAAGCTTTGTTTTACCACGCCAAGCCTCACCCCCATGGTTTCTACTGCGAGGCTTGGCGTGGTAAAACAAAGCTCTTTTGGTCTCCCGGGACAATATGGCCGCCGTGTGACAAGGGCGAATGTGGCACGGGTTCGGTTCCCAGAATTGGCGGCATGTGTGGGTTGAGTTTGTTGGTACTCAACTCTGCTACGAGAGGTTTTACTCCGCGTATTCCGGTTTTCCCCTCACCTCAATAACCAACCTAGGATTTTGACTACCCACACTAACTGAATTGGTTTGAAGTTTGGTCAAAGTAAAAATTAGAAATTTGTCATGGCGTGCTATTACGTTTTCCATAGAACTTGTGATTTGGTCATTTCGCGCTTCAGGTTTTCTGTAACGGTATTTCTTGTTTACAAACATTGAGTGATTGACGTCACAATTCATTTTGATATTGAAATTTACCAACCACGGTACAAAAGACGTTTTTGTTTCAACAGCCAGTTAGCTTCTGGTTGGCATATTAATAACAATGGGTGACGTAACGAGAAATGTCGCTATAGAGTGTTTTCATGTGACGTGACGGCGGCCATGTTGGTGTACCCAACTAATCTTCTGGGAATTGAGCTCTATTATCATGCAAACGTTTTCTTTTTTTTTCGGTGGAAAAACAAGGTTACTGATCACGTGAGTGGAAAACACTCTATTCTGTTGTGGTCTCGTCGACATCGCCGTCGTAAACCTTTAAGTCTTTGTTGTTAACAAAAGCCGTGTGCTTCTCGTTTTTCAGAGAATTCGCTTTGTCAAGTCTCAAGGCTGGGGCTAAGGACATCCTAGTCGCTACCGATGTGGCGGGCCGTGGTATCGATATCAAGTACGTTGTGTCTTCATTTGTCTACCTCCCTCCCTTCGTAAGCTGCACCTCTAGTCACACTGATCATATGCTAGACTGATTTGTGTTTCACGAGTTAGCGCGGCGATGTGGAGAAAGCAGACCCTAGCAAGTGCACTTGGTATCCAAAAAGGAAATTGGGGGTAACCACGCATTTTTCAAAGATAATAGGGAGCCTAAGCACGCGCGTTTTTGAGACGCGCCCGAAATTGCCTCACATACATGCTAGATAGATTATATTGTAATGCAGGTAAGAAAAACTAACCGCGAAAAGGGCTATTAATCAACAATATTTGTAAAAAGCTTTAAAATACAAAGCAATGTATGGCTTTCTTTTCCAAATTGAAGCTTAATTATGCATGGTTACCCCAACCTTCTATTTGGGTACCAAGTGTACTTGCTAGGGTCTGCTTTCTTCACATAGTTTTAAACCGCGGAAAAATATCGCTGTATTAGTAACAAGCACCACTTATAGGAAACCCGAGTAGCTCGAGGTGCGCAGAACGTATGCGCAATGACAATAGTAGGCACCGTCCTTAACCTTGGTTATGTAGAGGAATTCTTTCAACCTGATTTCACATTTCCATTGTCTTCCAGGGATGTTTCGCTGGTTATTAACTATGACATGGCCAAATCTATCGAAGGTAAGTGCAACGTTTAAAGGTTCCTGTTGCTCATTTTCTGTGACATGCGTTGTCTTACTCAGGATATCTTTGCTGGACAATGTATTCGTTTTGGGTGAATCGCTTGCATATTGCACAAGGAAGAACTTATCGGGAGAGGCCACGCTTTGAAGAACTGAGCTGATTAGCATATTCATTTTTAGACGCACGAATGAATTTTAGATATGGCACGTGCAGCCCCGGTTTTGCATGCGTCCGAAGTCACAACGTGTGCGTCGCGCAAAGCATGCACTGGATTGAATCATGTTTTGGTCAGTGTGAACTTAGCTTAAAAACTGGTTTATTTAAGCCATGCAAAGTTATGTCGGTTTAGTTGGTGTAAATGCGATATTATTTGGTAAAATAAAAAGGCGAGTTTTCTAACATTGTATGCTTTTGTTCGTATCCAGCCTACACTCATCGTATCGGTCGAACCGGTCGAGCGGGAAAAACTGGAGTTGCTGTCTCGTTCTTGACACAGGAAGACTCGGCCGTTTTTTATGATCTCAAACAGACGTTGATCGCGAGTCCGGTGAGAACACAGAGAAATTATTTCTTTACAGTTTCGCGGTGGGCTTGGATAAATTTTGCACGTAAAATGGCTTATTCTGTCTGCACTTAATCTCAGGAGTGATCAGTATGTAAATTCACCTCTCACTTTCATACAAGTATTGAGAATGAAGATTATTATCAGCTTAATTAAGGGTATGATCCTGATGTAAGGCCAAATTCTCATGAACAGTCAACAAAGAAATCTATGGAAGTAATTAGGAGAATGAACTTTTTGATCTTGGGAGTCAAAGGGTAATTTCTGCTCAAATTCTGCTTAGCACCCCTTATACACCTTATTCCAAAATGGCCACCATTTTAGTATTCTTTTTATTATTTAACCTTGAACGAGGCATCAAGGGCTAATTTGCAAGCAAACAAAGACAAAATCATGGCCATTTTGGAATAAGGTGTATAAACCCTTTTTTCCCGAATTCTTGTCTCCGTCGACGTGGTCGTTGTGCAAGGTCCCTGTTGTTTGAAAGAACTAATCAGAAATGACATGAAAATAACGAACGAATGGCGGGAAAAAGCAAGCGCGGGTGCTCATCCGGGGCCTTGAATTCGTTTCTGATTGGCTGAATAGGAAGTGTTTGTAACTCGAAAGTAACAACTTTGTTTTTGATTGACAGGTAAGCCAGTGTCCAACGGAGCTTGAAAAACACCCTGAAGCTCAGCACAAGCCTGGCACAGTATTGACGAAGAAAAGAAAGGAGGAGACAATTTTCGTATAGAAACACACGTCCCCGGGGCCTCTCTTCTAAGAAGAGAGACTCTGGGGACGAGGTTGGCGTAACTGGACATTTCTCATTCTGATGCGACGAATTCACTCTTGCGTAGTAAATAAGATTGTGTAACAAAGAAATGAAAAGTGGCTAGTGATCATCGGTCTCAACCTTGCGCGAAGGAATTTTTTTTGTTTTGTTGTCAATGTTATGGTAGCAACCGGACGAGTTTAAAATTACTCAACAAAATACACCGTTAGATGAAACATCGGTCATTCCCGCTAAATGAAAACTTTTTATCAGGTAAATATTTTCCGTGTCCATCGAATTTTGAATTTCTTGTGTGTTCGAACAAGAATCTTGATACTGCCGAAATGACGACTTACCGCCGTTCCTTTATTCTCTTGAAAATTCTCTCCTATTTAGTTACTTACTGGAGCCTGATAGCAAAAGAGATGGCTTTGTGATTCCAGTCATGTGTGTAACCTTTTTTGCGAACGGAAGTCGCTTGGAAAACTGTTTGGGGTGGGTTGTGTGCCGTTCTCGTCGTGGCAGCGACGTGAAGTGTCCAAATATGACGAGGTTGTGCCGAGGACGTGAGCACCTGACGAAAAATTCTCAATTTTCTCTCCAAATATCCACACCGTTCTCATCAATTTTATTTCTGGAATGTGGGCACACACTTTCAATGCCGATCGACTTGGAGTAATCGCAAAATTATCACAGTAACGGGAAAAAATAAGCCACTTGCGATAATTTGTAACAATTATTCTGTTCGTGTTTAGCTAAAGTAATATTTTTAGACAACGTTCTCGTAGCCGTCGTCGTCGTTCTTGCGTAAAGGTCCCTAACAACGTGAAATAGCGAAATTGGAGATTTTATGAAGGTTGTCGGCACTTAAAAAGATAAATTTTCCTTTGCCCCCCTACTGAATTAAGCGCCGTTCCCACCAGTGTCATAAAACGAGGACGAGAACGAGTACGAGTTTTGACTGCCCGTTTTTAGCGAAAATACTAAGGAAATTTATAACCCGTACGCTTAATCTTACTCTTTGTTAGCGGTATAGGTTGCTCAGTTATTCTTATTGCTGGTAACTGAGCCTTTTTGCTCATCAAAAATGCCAAAACTGCTACCGTGTTGTTGACTTGTTTTGATACGACGATATTTTTGCAAAACCTCGTACTAAAATGACGACGCTATCACGTTTTGCCCGCCAAAATGACGCTGGTTTGCGCGCGCTCACTCTTGTCTTATGAGAAAGTCTCGCACTAGAATCTAAAGCTCTCTATTCTTGAGGACCTACCACACCCTTGTCATATTAAAAGGCTGACTTAAATAGTCACGAAGTGATTACAAGAACGCGAATTTATGTTTCGAGATGACGTTCTCGTTGCCGTTGCCGTCGCCGTCGTCGTTGCTTAAGCTCTCTACTTTTGTCCAGTGACCGCCAAAAGAGGTGCATGAGAGAGCTTTAGATTCTAGGACGAGAACGACTACGAGTACGAGATTTTCTTATAGAACAACAGTGAGCGCGCGCAAACCAGCGTCATTTTGGCGGGGAAAACGTGATAGGTTTGGCGAAAACGTCGTCGTGTCAAAACAACTCAACAACACGGTAGCAGTTTTGGCATTTTTCGATCAGCACTTAGGCTCATTAGGCTGATTTAGCAACAGAAGGGGAACGTCAGTGGCGACGTCGCGCGCAGCAAAATTACCAATGAGAATTTAGAATAGAGAAAAAAGGAGTGGAGTCTATTCTATTCTGAATTCTCATTGGACGTTTTTTCTGCGCGCGCCGTCGCCACTGACGTTCCCGTTCTGTTGCTAAATCAGCCTAATAAGAATAACTGTGTAACCTATACTGCTAACAAAGAGTAAGATTAATCGTACAGTTATAAAATTTTCCAAGTATTTTCGCTAAAAACGGGGAGTCAAAACTCGTACTGGTTCTCGTCCTCGTCCTAGAATCTAAAGGTCTTCATTATCATCATTTTGGACACCACGTGGTGCCCTTATCACTGAAATCTCATCAGAACAAAGTGTTCCCTAGATTTGAATGAGATCTCCAGGGTAGGCTTTCATATGCCGGACTAAACTTGCTGAGGACAAAAGAACTATTTATTCCGATTAGGCCTTGCTAATTAGGGATTGTTATGTTCGCTCTGTTCTTTTGTTTTATGGACACCAATTATTTCAGATCCGGTACACTCTTTTTTTTTATAAGAGTGTTGTTTTTCCGGCCCAGGCTGAATATTCTTATTTTTCTGCCGATTTTAGGCTGAAAATATTCTTGTATTATTCTTAAATTATAGCTTATGACATTTCCGTTTTAGAATTTATTGGGGTATCAATTCCAAGTGTTTGGTATCTAGATCTGTTTTCGCTAGGTTTTGTCATTTAAAAAAGAAAGAATTTGCCATAATACTTTTTAGTTTGTCTTTTGTGCTGAATACTGTACATATGTATTACATGTACCGTTCATCGAACTGTCACTAGCGTTGAACTTTTTGCTATAGCTATCGTTTCGCCGGGCTAGTTTCGCCGTTCAGAGAAAGGAATAATTTTATACGTTTAAGTTAAAAACATAAAATCGTATTGTATTTACAGACGTTTCAACACAAAATTATATCTATCCTTTTCAAAATCTCAGCCTCGGCTTTATCCGTAAAATATTCCTAAAATTTCGCAAATTTCAGCCAGGATATTCTTATAAAATATATTCTTTTTAAAAAAAAGAGTATGTATGAAAGACCAGCCGATCTCCAGGATAACTTGAGAGCATAAAAGCACTCCTTTAATTTACCACCGTCTCCCCTAATGTGCGGCAGCTTTGGTTTGAAATCGCCTCGGCGAACATCTGAATAAAATATCCAACTTGTTTGATAGTTTTTGCCTCCCAGGGCAGAGTCCTCAACTTTTGCGGAAATTGTGATTTTCTCGCTGCATGTGATCAATCGGTCGTCCGATGCATGGCTTTTGCAAGTGATTTAAAATGGCATTGGAAGTGGAAAGATGGTTCTTACGTAAAAAGTAAGAGTGGAAGGAAAGCTGGTCGCACAGAAACACTGGAAAGGGAGTTGAAATTTCGATGAACCGGCAGTAACGGAAGGAGTGCATCGTAGTCCGGTCAGTTTTATTGATCGACCATTCTTTTGTAGAATAATTACTTTATTGCACATATCCTTCCTCTCCTTCGCAGAGAAGAATAATTTTTGTAGCTAAAGCATCCGCTAGAAAATGAAAAGAAGCGTAAAATGTCGCGTAAAATAAGTTCTTCTAAATGCATCGGCATTTGCGTCTGCACACATTCGTCGCAATGAGCAGACGCTGTTTGTTGAATGTTGAAATAAGAAAACCGGACTGAATGTCCACGAAAGGTTTTTTAGCGAGCTGGCGGGCCGAATAACTTGTCTAATGACATTTGAGTGGTTGTCTGTGTGCTTTGAAATTTCTTGTTCGGTGGGGTGGGTGGGTCTATGGTAACCTCAGTGTTCTTCGCCAGTCCTCGGCTATGCTCATCGCCAGCACATTCACATCTTGAAACTAAAATAAAAAAAATAAAGGCGTGCGTTTTAACACTACTGATTTGATCACAATGACTTAAGTCTTTTCATGTTTACGGTGTGTCGATTGAGTTTGGCCAAGGTTTACTGTGTTGATGGTCACAATGATGATAAAAATAATTAACAATTAGACCCGTAGCCCTTGCAGGCGAAGGGTCTAATTGTTTTAGTATCACCCAACTAGTCGGACAGAAAAAGCAATAATAAATTTAGCAAATGCAAGTTAAAGAAATATTTATTTGGGAATAAAACGAAAGAAAGCATCACGCTTTTCGCTACTCGAGGACTATTACTAGTAGCGTAGCCAATCAAAATGCAGGATTTGAATTAGTCCACCATTATCACATACCGGGCAATTTTACTGAATGCTGATTGGTTGAGACGGAGGGGATTTTCTTCTTAATCATGAGGGAACCTTTGGTAATCAAGAGGGCATGATTACTTGATCCTGATTGGTTAACAGTTGCTTGAGTTGCTTATCCAGAGCAAGCGAAGTTACAAGAGAATCCTCTTCCAGATTCCGAACCCTGATTAAACTGCCTTTTGTCCACATGTAAAACACAGTTTAATTAAATTAAGCACTATTTCTGTCGACAGCATCGTTTTATTGAATTAAACTTTAACCGAATGAAAGCATGTTCAGTTGATTGTCATTTCTCGCGGCATTAGTGAACGGGCTTCTCTGAATAATTTTGCCATTCATGTAATAAACATGTAATCGCAATGTGCCCCTTGTGTTTACTTAAAGATATTTGTTTTCCATTTTGCAGTTACCTTTCTCTTGCAGTTCTGAAACTACGGCTGACAACATTTTCATCTGATCTTTCAGGGTCGTAAAATCTTCAATCTGAGATAAAAACGAACTAGCTGAGTAGTCATCTTTTAAGATGACTATTATAACATATTAAAATAACATATTATAACATATTATAACATATTAAAATATGTTATCGCTTGGGATTCTACGAGGTATTGACCGAATGCAAAAATGGCCGCCAACAAATTATTCTTTTGTCTTTGTGTTAATTAGCCTAACTAGCCTCGTTGACACGCGTAAATTTGAAAGAATTTGGGCTGTAAAACGAGACTAGTTAGGCTAATTAACACAAATACAAAAGAATAATTTGTTGGAGGCCATTTTTGCATTCGGTCAATACCTATATAGTTCAATTCTCAGTTGTTCGAAGAGTGGATAGCGCTATCCACTGGATAACTCAATTGGTTTTGCTAGTGTTTATCCGCTGGATAGTGATTTATCCGATGGATAGCGCTATCCACTCTTCGAACAACCGAGGCCTGGATTTGTTTTTTCGTGCAATAGACCTCTTTACCTTTGCGTGCTTAGTTACCAGGCCTTTAAATGAAAGTGAGGCTGGTGTTGACCTTGTTATGATACAGACCTTCCTCCTTTTCTTATGCTAATGTTTTAAGAATAAATTAGTAAGAATTTACATAAGAAAAGCAGTGAGGTTGGTCAACTCTAGCCTCACTTTCATTCATAGGTAACTAAGCACACAACTGTAAAATGGACTATTCTGGAGGTGGAGAAGAGAATTGACGTTGGGTGATTTGTTGAGTCTCGAGAGATCGGCTGTTCTACGGCACCGAACCCGTATAATCTTAGATAGTAGCAATAAAACAGCAATAACGAAGCTACCGTCTAGACAGATCACGTGAATGCAGGGGAGAAGCAGGTGAAGTGCAAATAATCGCGGAAGGTTTGTCTGGTCTCCTTAGTACTCACCGAAAAGCTGATACCAGGACGCCCAGGTTCTCCCGGGGGTCCAGGAGGTCCTTGTATTTGTTGTCCTGGTTCCCCTTTATTACCGGGAGGTCCTGCAGGTCCTCGAGGTCCAGGTGGTCCCGGGAGACCGGAGTTGCCTCTTACTAGCGTTGCTCTACCGGGGACTCCGGGTTCCCCCTTTTCTCCCTTCTGGCCACGGGACCTTGGATGTTTCCCTAAGAGGTGCAATCAAAGAGAATCTTGTAAACGCATTTCGCGTAATTGCACGGGTTGCAAGGAGAACACGAGCGACCAAAGCTCCGGATATCATAGATGGAATTTGGTTTCGCGGGGAAGCGAAATCTCATTAGTATAATTACATTTGTGATTATTGAAAATTCTCTGCGCTGTTTCGTTGCCCTTGAAGTGATTATTACGCGATAATCCTAGGCGGTTTTTTTCAAAATCGCCGCAAGTCGTTTTGTCGGGGTGACAGACGAAGAAATTAATTGTTTTAAACACTTAGTGAATGGTCCCGAGGGAAATGGTTTGTTTTGTTTTCCGAGAATCTCGAAGTTTCCCAGAGTCGCAGCCGAGGGAAACATTCGCGGTTAACTGTTACCCTTTGACGTCATAGATTTGCACTGTTGCCCGCTAAGAGACTTTTAATTTGGCGGGAAACAGTTTTATTGTTAGATGTCATGTGACCTCGACGTAACCAATGAGAGCGTATACAAAAATTTGGTTTATCAACGGAGTTGATAATGTAAATTGGCCACCGTACAGAGATTCTAAAAGTTGACGTTTCGAGCGTTAGCCCTTCGTCAGAGCGAATCGAGGGATTATGGGTTACGTGTAGTTTTTATAGTAGAGTAGGAGCTACGCTATTGGTGGGAACATGGCAAAGTGAAAAATAGGAAAATATCAGTTAAATGAAAAGCGTTCGTTAATACCGTGAGGACTAAGGGTGCCGATTTGAAAGATGAATTTTCGTTCCAGATTCTCGCGGCTTTCCGTCGTACCTAGATGTAGGGAAAGGCCGCAGATAGCCATGTGTTTTTTGGAGTGGTTAGGCAGATTAAAATGGCGAGCGACTGGCTTAGATGCATCCTTGTCATTCTTCTCAACATCGCGAAGGTGTTCGCGGAATCGGTCACCTAGTCGTCTACCTGTCTCACCAATGTATAATTTATTGCATAACGTACAGGTTATGCAATAAATGACATTTGAGGAGGTACATGTGAAACGATCGGTGATCTTAACAGATCGCTTAGGTCCCGATATCTTGCTAGTGTTAACAATGAAAAGACAAGTTTTGCATCGTGAGCGCGCGCATTTGAAAGTGCCGGGTTGCTCGTTAGTTTTGAGCGAGCTTCTAACTAAAAAGTTGCCTACGTTTTTGTCGCGTTTGAATGAAATAAGTGGAGGTTGCGAAAAGATGTATCTAAGCCAGTCGCTCGCCATTTTAATCTGCCTAACCACTCCAAAAAACACATGGCTATCTGCGGCCTTTCCCTACATCTAGGTACGACGGAAAGCCGCAAGAATCTGGAACAAAAATTCATCTTTCAAATCGGCACCCTTAATCCTCACGGTATTAACGAACGCTTTTCATTTAACTAATATATTCCTATTTTTCACTTTGCCATGTTACCACCAATAGCGTAGCTCCTACTCTACTATAAAAACTACACGTAACCCATAATCCCTCGATTCGCTCTGACGAAGGGCTAAAGCTCGAAACGTCAGCTTTTAGAATCTCTGTACGGTGGCCAATTTACATTATCAACTCCGTTGATAAACCAAATTTTTGTATACTACTTCCCCAATGAGAGCGTACGCTGTTGGGGGAAAAAATTCAGCAATATAACGATCACCTATGTAATTATACTAAAACAATTATTCACCTCGACTTCGGCGAATGATTGTTAACTGTCCGAAGGCCCCCAACATGATTGGTTCTAAAAGGGCAAGTCGTAGATCGGACGTAACGCAAAAGAAAATTAACTTCTTGACGAGGATGGAGGCCCTAATTTTCAATTAATCCCC
>NC_090876.1:9068488-9150988 GCF_036669935.1 Montipora foliosa
TCTGCTGACGAACGACTCCTGCTCTCATTACCTGCAAAGAAAGGTGGCTTAGCCATTCCCATCTTCTCTGCTACTGCGGACTCCGAGTTTTCAATATCCAGAGCAGCCACAGAACAGCTAATAGAGCATATCAACAATCAAGATAGCACAGCACAGGTGGACAGCGAACTACTCAAGCACTCAAAACGAGACATCATAAAGGCAAGGGAGGAACACATCCTGGAGCAGCGATGCGAACAAATCTCTCACTTCGTCATGCCTCCTATGGACAAACCCACCTTTCATACACGACATCGCATGATCGACATCGAATCTCTTGCCACCTGGACATACTGATGGGAGGTACTTCGGTGTCCAACGGTACCTTAAGCTTAGTGAATCGCTGAATTCCCTCTTGTTTAGGTTGTAGTTTTCTGACTTCAGTGGTAGTGTAGTTAACCAACTAGAGGCGCCTTTCAGCATGGCTAGGTCATTTGCCCTCAGTTGTTCGGGGCTCATCTTCGCACGAAGTTGCTCTAGGATGGCTTCACTGTATGCCATGATGTCGAGGTCGAACCACATCTGCAGACCCTAACCGGAGAAATTCTAACTAGGAGTACCAACTCATCAGATGAAGCCCGCCTGGATGTTAGTGCGCGAGGGTTTTGGCAAAGGGGGCAACGTGCATTTTTTGATGTAAGGGTTTTTAACCCATTTGCAAAGAGCCACCTAAACCAAAGACTTGAAACCGCATTCACTTCCAACGAGAATCAGAAAAAGAGGCACTACAATCAGCGTATCATTGAGGTTGAGCACGGCTCCTTCAGCCCCCTCGTGTTTACACCCTATGGCGGAAGTGGAAGCTGAGCGCTTCTTAGCTCTGCTCGCACACAAAGTCTCTAAGAACAAACACATGAGCTACAGCACTGTGATTGGCTGGCTCAGAGCCAAACTCTCCTTCAACCTACTAAGATCAGCTGTGCTATGCATAAGAGGTTCAAGAGCACCCAGGCAGGAGTTTAATGTTGATGTTACCGAAGCAATAATCTCTGAAGCAACTGGAAAGATCAGATAATTAACTGTATATACATATTACATATATATTTTCTTAATTTTAGTTGTACATACATTGTTAAATTTTGAAATCCTTTTCAGGTGAAGTTTTAATAAAGTTTCCATTTCTTCAATTAATCCTAAAATTAACCAAACAGTTTCTTAATCGTTCTAAACGCAAGCTTTTATTGCTTCGCCACCAAGAGAAACTAAAGGTTGTCTTACCCTCTCCAGTGCTGTTAGTCGGGCCTCGAAGAGACGGAGCTCAGTACAGTTAAAACAGGCTGTCAAAAAAGCCAATTACAGGCATCAGTAAACCATACTAGGCTAATTTCACCGTTGCTAAATACCTTGGCTGGGCATGAATGGGGATACTTGTTAGGTGGTTCGCGATTGAATGGTCCAACGAGAGAAACTTGACCAGTGACGAATATGGCCTTCGACTTGGCCTATCCTGATTGCACTGGGCACGTCTTGAGTACTTTTTCAGTTTTGGAGCACTACTTTACATTTTGAACACTCTTTCTCTTTTTGAGCAAAATTTGAGCATATTTTCACAGGGGCACCCAACGTCAATTTTCGGAAAATATCTTTTCGGAAGACGACTTGAGATCTGGAGTTTTCGGAACATTTGTTTTAAAATTTCTTGCTTACCGGCCTGTCCTAGGATTTTCAAACATCTAAAAAATGGTATAATTGCCCATTTTTAACGGATTTTTACCCTAAAAAGGTCACCTAGAAAATTCGGGAGCGTTTTTTGTGGCTGAAATTTTCGAAAAGGTAAGTTTTGATGACAGCTTGTTTCACGGATATGGGCTGTAGCATGGAGTGTGATATAAAGGTCTTTTCCTTGTTTCATCTTCAAGCCTATTCGGTTAAGAAAGAAATGTAAATGTGCTAAGTTGACCGCTCACCACGAGAGCTTTTCAGGATCAGCCGGCTCAACGGGATCAGATCGAATGATTGTGAAGTCAGTTTGCTTCAGGATCCTTCAGGTACTTTCAACGCAAAAGGGAAACGGGGTTGTTTTTTTACAAGATTACCCGTTCGAGTGTCACGGCATACATTCCTATCAAGTTAAGCCTTCACCTTGCCGCACAAGGTTATAAAACAATTGGCATTTTTTTCTTACTCACTTTGACTGCAATCTGATCCTGTAAATCCAGGACAGCAGTCTTTTACTGAAGTCATCACTGTTCTTAATTCGATCTTATACTCTGGACGATACGTCACCCTGGAAGCAAAAAAATAACCAGAGGGTGAAGGTTTATTGGTTAGGGGAAAAAAATAGCATCGGCACTGTAATTTAGTCAAGTCTTTGATTATTTTGCGTTGCAACTGATGTTCAGCGTTTCACATCCAATCCATCACCCGCTCCCCCTGAGGGAGTTTAACTTCGGCAAGAACAACGGCAGCGAAAGAAATGCATGTTTGAAGTGCAACTTATAGACGAAAGACAGTAGTGATCTTTGCACTTAACTGGACAATTTAAAAGGTTAAGTCTGCTACGAGCCTAGAAGGCCCTCAGGCCGGTTACTATAGCACGAAGCGACTATGAGTACTTCTACTCCCCCCCTGGATGGGATGCTAGTCCATCGCAGGGTTACCCCCAGCATTAAATTCGCCGGAACCCAATTTACACACGTGGGTGGAGAGAGGAACCGTGAGAGTAAAGTGTCTTGCTCAAGAACAGAATACAATGTCCTCGTCCAGGACCCGAACCCGAACGCGAACCCGAACCACTCGATCCGAAATCGAGCGCACTAACCACGAGGCCTCTTTGTCCCAACTGGACAATTTAGATGTTACCTAAATGTTGGGTTCGAAGTCTCGTTGAAGTCGCCTGAATTTTTCAGGTGCCTATAAAGTGACAATTGCTTAAATTGTCCAGTTAAGTGCGAGGATCACGTCTCACCTAACAACGGCAACATCAACGAAAACGTCACTTCAAAATATGAAGTTCCGAGAGTTACCCTTTCGTCGAAACTTATTTAAGTGCTACTATGTTCAAAAAATCGTTTGCCTTTTTCATGTTTTGAAAGTGTGTTTGCTTATCACCTGACGGGCAAAATTTTGAGCTTTGATTTTTATGCAAAGGATGTTTGTGTAGCCTTTGGACTTCACAGTCCACCATTACGTTTAAAACTGACTGACCGATTAAACATCAGAGGGTTGGATCTAGGGAAAAGTGACGTCATTTACTAGCTGGAAATTTCAGCGTGTAAACAAGAGTAGGCCGAAACTTGCGTCTGCATATTAATTTAGCCGCGTACACAAGCATTGCATCGTTAAACTAGTGAGTCTTTGACGACATTTTCTCCTCGATCCAGCTCTCTAGAGATTTTAAAGTTAGTAATGGCGGGTCTTTTTGAAATCAACGTTTAATTAAAACTTGGGTCACTTAGCATTTAGTTATCATCGTTTTGAAATCCAAATAAAAACAGAATTAATTTTTTTGGTTCTAGTATCATTTTAAGCAAGCAATTGGATCAACTGGCTTCATCTGATCGCTGTAATGCAAATATTTCAAGCAAGAGCCGATTTAACGTAAATTTGATTATTTAGCAATGTACTATTTGTCGGCTAGTCAAACCAGCCTTCTTCAGGTACAATGAGAGTTTACGTTGGATTGCAGCTTCTATGTACATATTTTTAATTTAATGTACAGCTGTAAATTCTTATTGTACCTAAAGAGGGCTGGTCTGATGTGGTTTGGCCAGTCAAAATATAGTACATTACTAAACAATCAAATCTACGTTGTATCGGCTCATGCTCCAAATATTTTATGATTTTGCAAATAATTAACAATAGGTGACTTGAGCATCATGCACGTATACTCTTACAAACCTGTAGCCAGTGCAGACTTTTCCTTGAGCCTGCCTTCCACAGTTGTACTTGTATTGTTGTGTTATTCTCTTCATGTGCGCAACATTACACGTCACTTGTTTAGGTTTCTGGTAAATGCAGTACTGCCCATTAGAGGCTACGCTTTCCTGGGGTCTAGCCAGGTTCCGCATTGCAGGGCTTGGTGCTTTCATATCAGTATTTGTGTACAGTGGTAGCTCGCTGGAGGGATCTAGCACCAACTTGTTAGCCTGGTGTCCACGGTAACTGTTATCAAAATGAACAGCAATGTAACAAAATAAGTCTGACAGTCTGGGCTCCCATATTCATGGGCGCTTTCTATTTAAGAAAACTTCCGCTTTCAAATTCCGCAAATACTATGTGCTCAGTGCACGAGAAAAATCTTAAATAACAATGACCACAACTAGGTTTTTTGAGCCCGCGAGACTGAGCACCCCCAGCAAACCACTGTTTTGACGAAAACCGCTGGTCAGCAACCTTGGTTCTGGTCATTGCTGTCTAAGGTCTTCCAGTGCACAAACCTAACCTAAGCAACCGCGTATAGAAGGTTGCTTTGGATTCGACCGAAACTCCAGGTTGAAAATCTGGAGATGCTAATGAGGCGAATAAGCATTTTTCGGGTTACCTGTTCGAAGCAAATCTTCTCAACAAGGCACGCGCAAAAATGTATAAATAAATAAAGCAGAAACTGTAAATTTCATTCAGGACAATTTTTGCGCCATTTGATTTGTAAGCTCGATCCAGGTCTTTCTTCTTCTCGTTCTGTCCTGGAAACGAGATTGTTCAAGTGCTGGAATGTTGGCATGAAAAAAATGTCTAAAAAGTTCTATAAGTAGCAAATCCCTAATGTAAACTTATTTACATTGAAGCGAGATTATAGACGTGTTAAAGTGCCTTTGCGCCAACCGATAAACAACATTTAGCAGACCTCGGACAACTGGATATAAATAAACTTTCAGACGAAGGAGAAATAACAGAAGCGCGACGTAAAAGTACCCTGGGTAAAATACGACAACTCTATCTTCCTATGCAGGACTATATTTCTACAAATTTCTTTAGAGATTACAGTCGAGTCTCGATTGTCCTTTTAGGCTCGATTTTCGCTACTCTCTTGAGTTTTCCTTCCTTTACCGAAACATCGGCTGGTACTCGAGCCTCAAAGTAATGATTATCGTTTCAGAGATAACATTCCTGTGCGGGTCTATGGACGAACAAGGGCCGGAGTACGTTCAAGAACCCTTTCAATTTACTCGGCAATTTCTTTTTACGTTAGGAGAGAAATTAATTGAGGGTGTAAAGGTATTTTACTCTGATTAAGTTAAATATCCTCGGTACATGATGTCAGTGCAGAGGCTTTTTAACCGAGGCAAGTGAATTTATAAGTGTGTGTGTGTGTGTGTGTGTCAAGTCTAATTTAAGCTATACGTTTCTGACCTCAGACTATGGAAAATAATTAGGCTTCCGAGATGTTTCCGTGATAACCATTGTTCATGTAGTGAAGACTTGATAAAATTTTCTAACTAACCTTTGAGCATTTGGCATTAAGTGTTGATAAAGTGGAAACTGCCTCCTTGAATGCGATCTGGAATCATGGCGAAACCCGTCAGCAAAACACAGAACCACCAGGAGGAATGCTGCAGTCCGCTGTCATTTCCATGTAGTCACGAACCATGTAGAATTCAGCTCTGTCGCTAAGAGGTGAAAGCGTGCATGAAGATCAACTCCGTTCTGGCCGACGTTGTTCTCTTTGCTGACAGAATGCAACCTCAAAGGTTACAGTTTATCCTTGGCTGCTTATGGGGGGAAAATCGTTAGTTCCCGTAAATTTGAGAGAATATTATTGAATACACCTTTGCATCGATGACAAAATAATCAAAACAAGATGTCCTTATCGAAAAAGCGACGTTCGCGGTTTTGATTAATACTTTTGTGTTAATAACACAGATTTCCGGTCACATTGAGAGCAAAAGATTTTAAAATTATCCAATTACAAGTTTTGATCCATCGTTCGTCCAAAACCTGGGTGTGTCACGCTGTGTATAAGCAAAGATAAGAGGCTCCGAAAATAATGCATCCCGCTATCCTTCCATCGCGACCGCAGCATGGTTATTTTCGAACTCAGAATAGAAACCAAACAAAAGATAGCATTGACAAAACGTATCCATGTAGGTCTCCACCTTTGCCGAGCAGTAGAAGTAAACGAAACCTCGCCGGTGCCTTTTTGAACGACCGGACATTTTGTCTTGGTCCAGATAGGGCGGAACAGCCGATAGGATAAAAGCTTTGAATTTGTTATATTGTTGAGGAAAGAGTTAAATTTAATGATTTCACATTATAAAAGGTTAGGTAGGCAATAAATTGTTTTGAAATAGCCCCGGGGGCAATTCCTTTGGAAACTGATCAACGATCTCTTTTCTTGTCTCAATTGTGAATTTTCGCTCTACGAGCAGTTGTCGATCTGTAACATCACCCGTCACAGAGTAGGCCAATTATCGCATATGGAATACTATCTCTTACTCGAGGAGATTAGGAGGGTAGATATATATTACTGGTGACCCGAAAGTTTACAGGTTACGGCCCTCCCAAATATTTGTTAAGAAACCTACTGCAGGGAGTGGGAGTATTGGATGACTGATTTAATTAAGTCATCGGTCACCTTAATCGCAAGCTCTGCCGATCAAAGAGATTCTCAGCCTAGGACAATCTCTAACCTTGCCTGAACGGTAACCATTTAAACCTAGAACCTTTATTAACCACCCATGCATAACTAAACTAAGTTTTAGACTAGAAACTAAAAAGTTTAACTGATTCTTGAAGAAAGCGGAATTTTCAGGAAAGGGAGACCTCGTTTTGTCGCCTCCTCCCACTTATTTTTGCCACATGTTGTTAGAAAAACAGATGAAATTCACTGATAAGGCTGATGTCAGGGCCAATGTCGGAATGTGGTATGTATGCATCTTTGATCCCCAGCGGCTCTTCTAACATGACCGTATCCCAATTGCAGATTCCATGCTGAGAGATCCCATGAGATAGCAAGCGCATGCGCCAAACAGTGCAACGCTTCCCCGCCGACAGTGCAGTTTACCTGACTTTTTGTCCGTAAATATCTTCGCGAAATACCTTCATTTCGTTCGCTTCAACATGGATTCAGAGAGGCCGGATGAGGGAAAGGTCGGAACATCCCCGAAGTTTCCAA
Organism: Montipora foliosa; assembly: GCF_036669935.1. NCBI lineage: Eukaryota > Metazoa > Cnidaria > Anthozoa > Scleractinia > Acroporidae > Montipora > Montipora foliosa. Next base: position 9,075,582 of record NC_090876.1, read on the forward strand.
ACAGTTTCGAACGACGTGTTAACTGACTGGAATGCCGGTAGCTCTGCAAAATAGAAAGAACCCGCGGCTTCGCCGGCACAAACACTTGCGGGCGGGAAATTCCCGCTCGCTTGACTCAACAAAAGCCAGAGTCTAATGGCACCAAAGATCCCCTCTTTCTTTCCAAATAAGGGACATGCTGGTCACACTGTCAGGACATCTCAAAGAGAGGGAGGATAGTGGAAAAACAACCACAGGCACATCCCCCAAGAGAGAATGTGTGTGAATAAACCGCCAGGGAAGAAAAGCGGCGCCAATGATGGCAGCGAAGTATAAAGCACAGCGGCCACTACTTACGCCTTCATGGAAAGCATGATATCGCAAACCCAAATGGTTGCCAGCATTAGCAAAAATTTTTAAAAGAATCTCTTCGTCCAGCTTATCGCCAGAATATGAGCCAAGGATTTGACAACTCGGGACAAATGTGTTTCAAGACAAGTCGCCACATGCTTGGCGTGTCACAAAACAAAAGTCGCTTTTTTCCCCCAGACGACGCTCAGCTCTGTGCCGACTCAGATGTTTCGGAAGTAGAGGAACCGGGGGGGGAAGAGGAGGATGCAAAAAAAAAAGCCAAGCAAGAAGAGACAAAAACCAGTCGATGAAGCAGGTCAAAGCCCCCCGAGAATGCACTCGCAGATCCTAAGTGAACTTGAAAAGACTGTTGATTTTAGCCGAACATAAGGTATAGCGTAGAAATCAACAACGCTAATTTAGCTGCTATAACTCAGTAGGGCGGGTTCGAAATTACAAGGAAAGGAGAAAACCGCAGGAGAAAAGAACAGCATAACGGAATATAACAGAAACGCTAGGGGAAACTCAGGGGGAAAACCAGAGAGGGCCCCAGAAATTGAGACATAAGATTATGCCAGACAACACGCGTTAACTTGCAATCTACATTATGGAATACACACTTTCAGAAAAGGCACGGTTCAGCTGACATAAAAAATTTGCAGAAAGTTGCAAACTAAATCCCTTGTAAAGGGAGCTTACAGGCAGTAGTACAAAGCATTGTAAATAGGGAGTTTAAAATAAGAAACCACTGACGGCTGACTACGAAGAACGAAAAACGTCAACTCCCAAATATAACTTGAGCTTGTATTTTAAGTATATCATGATATTTCAATTTCCAACGGTGTGTGAGGGTGACGGGGGGGGGTGGACGGCTAGTGGGGGTGGGAGGTCGAGGCGTGGATTGGTAAGGCCAGACGAAGTTGAAGTAAAGAGTGAGACTGAAAGATTCACGGATACGTTTTGTCCCACTTGTCAGTCCAAAAACCTTAACTTTGGTCATTATCATGTAGTTTGAAAAGGCGTGCCGCACGTGCAGCATACGATCATTTTTGATTCTTTTAATAATAAGCATAAGATACTTGGTTTGACTACTGCTTGTTTTTGGGACGTTTGTAGGTTGCCGACCGTAGCCGTGGTCGTTTCTTAAACTCCTAAAATAAGACACTTGATCACTGCTCCGGTGATTCCCGTCCAAAAAAACGAAGTGGTAAAACAACCTCATGGAATAGGATAGTGCTTTTGTTAGCCAATGCCTAACATGGAAGTAAACGTTCATCGGAAGGGAAGCGCTGTCGCAAACCAGAACTCCATACCAGCTAACAGGCTATCTTTGTGCACCTTCAAATCCCATGTCTTCAGAGTTATTCCGGAGACGAGTTGCCGAAAATGCAGTTACAAGATGTAACTGACAAACCAACAAATTACGTTCGATTGTCCAGCGAGACAGAAAGAGAGTTATAGAAGGGGTAGTGCAATGAACGCTTTCACAAATTTTTCAAAGTGAATGGCAACTGACTCTGGGGCAAAAAACTACCATCAGTATCGCCCCTCCCAATACATAGGGGCGGAAAGAGAACTCGAAACTCGGGCGCACGCCGTGGCTCAGTTGGTTGGGCACTGGGCTGTCATGCGGAAGGGATCGTTGAGTTCAACATCTGGTCTTTGAATAACTGAGGAGAAAAGTGCTGCACTTTGATAGTTATTACATCTGCCAAAATGGTTAAGGACGTATAAGCCGGAGCACATCTCCGCGTCTGCACCGAAGCGTCACAACCCTTCAATGTCCATAATGCCTGTCGGACGTAAAAGAACCCGCACACTTTGTCGCAAAGAGTAGGGCAATATGTTAGTTCCCGGCGGATTGTAAGGGGGTCTGTCTTACTGTGGCTGTATCATGGTTGGGAGGGTAAAAATGGTCGCGAGGGGGCCGTAAGTTAGGACACTGTAACAGGGTTATACGTCTCCCTCTTTAAATAAAGATAAAACAAACAAACAGTCTCAGCCATTGAATGCCAAAAGCCCACACAACACCCAAATTCCAGAGTTGAGTGATACAACATAATGTCTCACGGTAAATCAAAGTGGGCTGGCCAGGCTCAAATATTTTCTGTCTGTCGCGTTTGAATGAAATAAAGTGGAGGTTGCGAAAAAGATTCTACCAGTCTCGGGATCATTTTGGAGTAATTTAAAATTACTAAGAATTGCTTTTTGAATGCGTGATTATGAGGATGGAAAGTGAGGGTGAATGGAATTCTGTGATTCTTATTCTTCTTTCTGACTTTTTCTTAGTGATGACTGTAGTGATGACTGTGTCGATAAATTGTTGGGCGCGATGATGGCCCGCTTTGACCACAGAGACACAGATAGCCACGTTTTTTTTCGAAGAACTGGCACATCTCCTCTGATTTGCTGGAAAAATCGGAGTCAGAGTCATCACATAGACGTCGAAGTCTAAGAAATTGAGAATAAGGAATGGAGTTCTTGACATGTGATGGATGTGATGATGACGATGACGATGAATACAAAAATGTGTGAATGAGTAGGTTTGTAGTGCACACTAGTACATAGCACGTTGCCTCTAATAGAAACTTTGATATCTAGAAAAAAAGCAATGAAGTTTCCGAAATTTCCCAGGTATTTTAAGAGCCGGATGAAAAGAGTTGACGGAGGTTATAAATTGATCGAGTTCTTCTCTGCTGGATGAAATATTCTCCGATGCAGTCGTCGATGTAGCGGCCGTAGAGTTCAGGTTTGGGGCCGTTGTACTGACTAAAAAATTGGTGTTCAACATATCCTACAAAAAAAAATTAAAAAATAGCTAGGTCCCATTCTTGTGCCCATTCCATTTATTAATTTGTTAATTTGTTTGTAATAGTTGCCGGCGAATGAAAAACAATTAAGCGTTAAAACTAGTTCGGCAAGGCGGAGGAGCGTTTCCGAGCTAGGTTCTTTGACAGTGCGTTGATCGAAAAAGTGTTTAAGTTTGCTTGAAGACCTTCGCTATTAGGAATGACTGTGTATAGAGATGTAATGTCCATGGTGAAAATAAGTTTGTCTTGGCCGAAAAATTGAAATCGCGGAAAATTTGTAATGTGTACTGTGTAATGTATGATGAAAAGATTTGACGATATGTCATATGATGTTGATGTAATGAGTTCGTAACTATTGTGCATGTCTAAACGATAGTGTAGAAATTGAGTTTTGTGAGTGGGGCAAAACAAATAGAAAACGATAGGGCGAAACTGGCAAATGTTGGGTTTGTGAATTTTAGGCAAGAAGGTTTTGCACGAAGTTCAAGGGGGTTTTGATGATGATTATTGCAGTGTCCGGTAATTTGATGATGAGATTAGTGAGTGTAATGTAAATTTTGATACTGACTATGTTGATGAGTTTTTTTGACAAGTTTGATTTTTTTAGGATTTTGAAGCATGTCTACGAGGTTACCGAAGTGTTGTTGGTTTTGATGTTGAAGTCGGACCGGTAGTTTTTGAACTTCACTTAAAACGCCTCCGATGTTTAAAATAAATAAAAGTTGTTTGTTTATTTGTGATTTTTGATTTTGAGAAAGCGCCGTTTTTTTTCCGATTTTTTTTTTGTTGGAAAGTTAAATTTGCCGCATTTTTGAGTTGTTTTTTTTTTTTTGATTTGTTTCAGAGGCAAAATGTTTGAATTTTTGGATGCGAAAAAATTTGACAAAATTTCTTCGATGGACCGTTGTCTGTCATGGATTTGTCGTGAATTTGCGAAAAAGAACGCGTGAAAAAACGAAGCTTTATTTGCTTTCGTTTTTCACCAATGTCGTTTAAGTGAATGATGTCAAAATAAAAATTTTAAGTTTTTTTTTAGGCTTTTTTGAAAAAATCAAATTTTCTTGAAATTTTTTTTGAAAGTGTGTTGCTTTTTTTTTTTGAAAATAAAATTCTGCGGTGTACGTTAATAGCGAGATAGAAAATTAGTTATTTTATTTCCCAAAAGTTGTCTCCTGAGTAAAATTCCAGAAAAATTGAATTTAAAAACATCGATTTAATAAAATGCAAATTTTGGTCTTGAAATTTGATGATTTTTCAAAACTTGAAAATTTGTTTTTGTTTAATGTAAAATGTGAAACATTTTCGAATTTTTGACATGAAATTTGGTGAAAATTGTTGAAATGCTTGAAATTTGAAAAAAGCGACGAGACCATTTTGTGACTTTTTTTTCCAACGCGTGAGTTGATGTGTTTTTTGTTACTTTGGACATGAAGAAGATTCGTATGAAGTTCGTTTTTTGTTTTAATTTAAAACTATGAAAAAGATGCAAAGAAAAAAGTAAGAAAAATTGACTGATTTTGAAGATTTTTGTAATTGAAAGAATTTTGTTTGATTTCGAATCTAAAAATAAGTCTTGAGAATCAAGTTTGAATGAGAAAACTTGACAATGTTGTTTATGTTTTTTTTTAAAGTTGCAAAGTTTCTTTCTTTTTTTTTTTTTTCAAGTGTTGTTTTTCGAAAATTATTAGCTAAGCTAAGTTTGAAAGTATTTGTCAGTGAACTCAGAAGTTTGCAGTCAAAAAAAGCCGTTTAAAAACGTGTTTTTTTTTTTAGCTTCTTCGTTTTTCCTTTTCATTTTTCAACAAGCTCGTGGTTACTCATTTCGCTTAATCTTCATTGAAAAACTTTTCGTTCCAAATCATTTCAAAGTCGCAATTTTCATCAAAAAAAATCAGTCATCAAATCAAAAAAACTGTGTTGCAATGCGTTTTTTTTTTCGTAATTTATGATCACATCAAAATTAAGCTATTTGCAAAAAACGAATTTCATAATGTAAATTGGCCACCGTACAGAGATTCTAAAAAATGACGTTTCGAGCGTTAGCCTTCGTCAGAGCGAATCGAGGGATTAAATCGACAACTTAATTAGTAGAGTAGAGTTTACGCTATTGGTGGTAACTACTTTGGGTTTGAAAAAAATTAATAATAAAAAGCAAAAATTAATAATTTTCGACACTACATTGCATATGCCGTAATACCGTAATTACAATTCCAGAAAATTCTTCCGATTACTTTACTTCCTTACTGACTGACTCAGAGAATCTGTTCTCAGTAAGGGCCTAAATTTTGTCCCTATTACCAAACGCACCAACGAATTTTCTATTAAGCAAGATGTCGAAAAATTCCTTCGCCGCGTTCAGTTTGCGCCTTTTTTTTCACGACAAAGAGCATGATTCGGACACTTTTAATAAAGATATTTTTGAAACACTTCTAGTTCGCAAATCCAAATGGACTCCCCCAGGGACAATTTTGCCTCTTTAGATTTTTTTTTTAAAATGCCGTCACGACATTCAAAAACAAAAATCAATCGCAACACTAAATTTTCCAACCTTTTCCTCGGAAACTTCTCGCGGCTTCGCTTAAAAAAAATTAGTAAACGCAAAACGACATTAGTTGTCAAATAGTTGCATAGACAAAAACGGCGCGGTAGTTGTTTGGCGGTCCGACCTTTACCAAAAAGAAGCTTTGCGGCAAAATTGACGTTGGGTGATTTGTTGAATCTCGAGCATCGCTGTTCTACTAGCCACCGAACCCGTATAATCTTAGATAGTAAGCAAGAAAACAGCATTAACGAAGCTACCGTCTAGACAGATCAGCGTGAATGCAGGGGAGTAAAGCCTGTGAAGTGCAAATAATCGCGGAAGGTTTGGTCTGAGTCTCCGTCGTACTCACCGAAAGCTGATACCAGGACGCCCAGTTTCTCCCGGGTCCAGGAGGTCCCTTGTATTTGGTTTTCCCTTTCCCCTTTTATACCGGGAGGTCCTGCAGGTCCTCGAGGTCCATGTGGTCCCGGGACCGGAGTTGCCTCTTAATACGTTGCCTCTATACCGTGACCCCGAGTTCCCCCTTTCTTCTCCCTTCTGGCCAAGTGACCCTTGATGTTTCCCTAAGAAGTGCATCAAGAGAATCTTGTAACGCATTTCGCGTAATTGCACGGGGTGCAAGGAGAACACGAGCGACCAAAGCTCCGGATATCATAGATGGAATTGGTTTTCGCGCGGGGAAGCGAAATCTCAATTAGTATATTACATTTGTGATTATTGAAAATTCTCTGCGCTGTTTCGTTTGCCCGGGAAGTGATTATTACGCGATAATCCGAGTCGTTTTTTTCAAAATCGCCGCAAGTCGTTTTGTGGTCGGGTGGCATACGAAGAAATTATTGTTTTAAACACTTAGTGAATGGGCCCCGGAGGAAATGGTTTTGTTTTTTTTTTCCGAGACATCTCGAAGGTTCCCAAGTCGCCAGCCGAGGGGAAACATTCGCGGTTAACTGTTCCCTTTGACTTCATAGATTTGCACTGGTTGCCCTCTAAGATGACTTTTAATTTGGCGGGAAACAGTTTTATTGTTAGATGTCATGTGACCAGCGACGTAACCAATGAGAGCGTACAAAAATTTTAGGTTTATCAACGGAATTGATAACGGTTAAATTGGCCACCAGTACAGGAGCTTTCTAAAATGTTTACGTTTCGAGCGTTAGCCCCTTCGTCAGAGCGAATCGAGGGATTATGGGTTACGGGCTAGTTTTTTATAGTAGTATAGAGCTACGCTTATGTGGGTGGGACATGGCAAAGAGTAGAAAAATAGAAAATATCAGTTAAATTCAAATCGTTCGTTAACCCGTGAGGACGAAGGTGTGCCGATTTGAAAGATGAATTTTCGTTCCAGATTCTCGCGCGGCTTTTCCGTCGTACCTAGAGGTAGGGAAAGGGCCGCAGATAGCCATGTGTGTTTGGAGTGGTTAGGCAGATTAAAATAGCGAGCGACTGGCTTAGATGCATCCCTTGTCATATTCTTCCTCAACATCGCGAAGGTGGTTCCGGCTGGAATCGGGTCACCTAGTCGTCTACCTGTCTCACCAATTGTATAATTTATATTGCATACGTACAGGTTATTCAATAAATGACATTTGAGGAGGTACATTTGAACGATCGGTTATCTTAACGATCGCTTAGGTCCCTGATCTCTTGCTACAATGTTAACAATGAAAGACAAGTTTTGCATCGTGAGCGCGCGCATTTGTAAAGTGCCGGGTTGCTCGTTAGTCTTTGAGCGATGCTTCTAACTAAAAAGTTGCCTACGGTTTTGTCGCGTTTGAATGAAATAAGTGGAGGTTGCGAAAAGATGTATCTAAGTCATTCGCTCGCCATTTTAATCTTCCTAACCACTCCAAAAAACACATGGCTATCTGCGGCCTTTCCCTACATCTAGGTACGACGGAAAGCCGCAAGAATCTGGAACAAAAATCATCTTTCAAATCGGCACCCTTAATCCTCACGGTATTAACGAACGCTTTTCATTTAACTAATATATTCCTATTTTTCACTTTGCCATGTTACCACCAATAGCGTAGCTCCTACTCTACTATAAACACTACACGTAACCCATAATCCCTCGATTCGCTCTGGACGAAGGGCTAAAGCTCGAAACGTCAGCTTTTAGAATCTCTGTACGGTGGCCAATTTACATTATCAATTCCGTTGATAAACCAAATTTTTGTATACTACTTCCCCAATTAGAGCGTACGCTGTTGGGGGAAAAAATTCAGCAATATAACGATCACCTATGTAATTATACTAAACACTATTCACCTCGACTTCGGCGAATGATTGTTAACTGTCCGAAGGCCCCCAAATGATTGGTTCTAAAAGGGCAAGTCGTAGATTCGACGTAACGCAAAAGAAAATTACCTTCTTGACGAGGATGGAGGCCCTAATTTTCAATTAAGCCCCTATTAGAGACAAGAACTTGTCTATAGAGATTATTTGATGAAGATAGACGATAGATTTTATCGCACGCTATGTCCAACGGAGAGATTTGGAACGTAAAAGTTTTAATAGAACAGTTTTCAAATGACTGTCGGAAGTGATTACTTAAGCGATTGCGATTGCAATTGCTACGCTTGGTGATTGGTTTAAAAATCTCGCGCCAGTTTATCAACCAATGAAAGGAAAACCAAAAGCAATCACGACTTCTACGCACGATTTTCCCGGCACTTTGAGCAAGTTACACGGGATTGATACGAATTTGGTTTGGAAAGGTTTGGAATTGAAAGCCGCTCAATCAGGACTCGTACCTCTTGTAGCGTCTCCAGTTTCCCCTCGTCTTCCTAGCAGTCCGATTGAGTCGACGCATGCGCAGATGTTTTCTGTGTGTCATCAATAATTAAAGAGGACAAAGTTAACGTGTAATGGTCAAGTGAGAGAACAGGGTCTAAGTCTGTGTTTACTTTTCACAAAGCAAATAAAGTTTAAAAAAAGTCATATTAAAGACTTATGACTGGTCCCTCGGGAAACAGTTCATTTTGCTTCCCGAAAATCTCAATGTTTCCCTGAGACGCAGCCGAGAGAAACATTGAAATTCAAGGGAAACAAATGACTGTTTCCCGAGAGACCAGTCATTAAGTGATTTGTTACATAGCACAAAAAGGAAAACGAGTAATGACAACAGCAACGGCGGGCGTTGGTTAACATTCGCGGGTACCAGTGCACTGTTACCCTCTGACGTCATAGATTTTGCACTGTTGCCCGCTCAGAGACGTTGGCGGGAAACAGTTTTATTGTTAGATCTCATGTGATCTCGAAGTAAGCAATGAGAGTGCGCGCTGTTGGGGAGAAATTTCAGCTATATAACATTATGATTTTAGTCGGGTTGTTCTTAGCTATCGCACCAATACGCAGGACTATACAACTTTGAAATCGTCTCGAGGCATCCGATTAAGCAGACGCATTTAACGTTTAAACGACTTAAACAATTCTTAATGTGCTTTAATGTGATCCACTTTACCGAAGACTTTAACGTTTTTAGCTCGAAAAGAGGTGTAGCTCTTCAAAAAGTTAAGGACGGTGCCTACTAATTAAGATATTTTTTTTCCCCGATGTGTAATTATGCAGGAAATGTAGATCTTAACAAGTGTTATTGAAATCCAAAAAGACATTGGGGGTAAACACGCATTTTTCAAAGATAATTTATGATATATTTGCAAAAAGCTGTAAAATACCAAGCAATGTATGGCGTACTTTCTCAAAGTGAAGCTTATTATCTCTCAAAAATGCAGGTTACTACCTATTTTCATTTTGGATAACCAAAAGTACTTTCTAAGATGTACTTTCTCTGGATAGTTTTACACCGCGCAAAAAATATCCCTTCATTAGTAATCATCACCGATAGGAAATCCGAGTATCTCGAGATGCGCAGAACGCATGCGCAATAACAATAGTAGGCACCGTCCTTAAATTGAAGTTACGATTCCTGGCTAGCCTTGGAGCACCGCAACCTTTCACTTTTTTTCTGTCTATTGTTTTCATTAGGGGCGATCTAAAACTAGCACAGAAATCGTTAACTTGAATTGTTGAACTGTTCTACGTGCACAGTTCTCCAAACACAATTCATGGAACCCTGAAAAAAGTTGACGATTTTTTTCTGCTTAATGGTCTGTTTTTACTCGCCCCCTTTTCTACCAGAAAGCTTTGAATATTCAAGCCTAAATTCACGCAGACGATCAAACGTCTCCCGTCTGAAACAGTTATTAATCCTCAATTGCCCACCAATGGCCATCTATATTGGAACTGTTACAGTGTACCCTCCCGTTTATTTGTGCTCGGCGGAACCGAATTTCATCATCAGAAGGGACTACACAGGGTGATCCCCTTGCAATGCCAGGTATGCAATAGCATAACTCCCCTTTTAGAACTGGTTAAACCTTTCTGCAACCGAAACCGATGTATCAATGAAGCATGTACCTTTGCAGATGATTTGGGGGTGCTGGGGACCTGATTACTCTGCGACGCTGGTGGGACACATAGTGCTGTACGCTCCCAAGGAGGATATAATCCAAATGCAGCAAAGTCATGGCTAGTTGTTAAACCACACCGAATTATGTGCACGAGAGGTATTCGAGAGAACCAACATCACATAACAACAGAGGAAGAAAATATCTTGGTGGCTTTATTGGAGCGAGAGTGGCAGTGGCAAATACGCTGAGGAGCTAGTCAGCTCGTGGTGTGGACAGCTGAAAGTACTGTCGAAGATAGCCAAGACAGAACCACAAGCTGCTTATGCTGCGTTTGTAAGCGGGTTCAAATACAAAGTGAATTATTATATTAGAACATTGCCCAACAGCGAGCAACACCTAGGACAACTGGATGCCTTGTGGATCACGTGTTTATCCCAGCATAACAGATGGCCATATATGCTCTGCTGACGAACGACTCCTGCTCTCATTACCTGCAAAGAAAGGTGGCTTAGCCATTCCCATCTTCTCTGCTACTGCGGACTCCGAGTTTTCAATATCCAAAGCAGCCACAGAACAGCTAATATAGCATATCAACAATCAAGATAGCACAGCACCGGTGGACAGCGAACTACTCAAGCACTCAAACGAGACTCATAAAGGCAAGGGAGGAACACATCCTGGAGCAGCGATGCGAACAAATCTCTCACTTCGTCATGCCTCCTATGGACAAACCCACCTTTCATACACGACATCGCATGATCGACATCGAATCTCTTGCCACCTGGACATACTGATGGAGGTACTTCGGTGTCCAACGGTACCTTAAGCTTAGTGAATCGCTGAATTCCCTCTTGTTTAGGTTGTAGTTTTCCTGACTTCAGTGGTAGTGTAGTTAACCAACTAGAGGCGCCTTTCAGCATGGCTAGGTCATTTGCCCTCAGTTTGTTCGGGCTCATCTTCGCACGAAGTTTGCGCTAGGATGGCTTCACTGTATGCCATGATGTCTAGGTCGAACCACATCTGCAGACCCTAACCGGAGAAATTCTAACTAGGAGTACCAACTCATCAGATGAAGCCCGCCTGGATGTTAGTGCGCGAGGGTTTTGGCAAAGGGGGCACGTGCATTTTTTGATGTAAGGGTTTTTAACCCATTTGCAAAGAGCCACCTAAACCAAAGACTTGAAACCGCATTCACTTCCAACGAGAATCAGAAAAAGAGCACTACAATCAGCGTATCATTGAGGTTGAGCACGGCTCCTTCAGCCCCCTCGTGTTTACACCCTATGGCGGAAGTGGAAGCTGCGCGCTTCTTAGCTCTGCTCGCACACAAAGTCTCTAAGAACAAACACATGAGCTACAGCACTGTGATTGGCTGGCTCAGAGCCAAACTCTCCTTCAACCTACTAAGATCAGCTGTGCTATGCATAAGCGTTCAAGAGCACCCAGTCAGAGTTTAATGTTTATGTTACCGAAGCAATAATCTCTGAAGCAACTGGAAATCAGATAATTAACTGTATATACATATTACATATTATTTTCTTAATTTTAGTTGTACATACATTGTTAAATTTTTGAAATCCTTTTCAGGTGAAGTTTTAATAAAGTTTCCATTTCTTCAATTAATCCTACATTAACCAAACATGTTTCTTAATCGTTCTAAACGCAAGCTTTTATTGCTTCGCCACCAAGAGAAACTAAAGGTTGTCTTACCCTCTCCAGTGCTGTTAGTCGGGCCTCGAAGAGACGGAGCTCAGTACAGTTACACAGGCTGTCAAAAAGCCAATTACAGGCATCAGTAACCATACTAGGCTAATTTCACCGTTGCTAAATACCTTGGCCTGGGCATGAATGGGATACTTGTTAGGTGGTTCGCGATTTGAATGGTCCAACGAGAGAAACTTGACCATTGACGAATATGGCCTTCGACTTGGCCTATCCTGATTGCACTGGCACGTCTTGAGTACTTTTTTCAGTTTTGGAGCACTACTTTAACATTTTGAACACTCTTTCTCTTTTTGAGCAAAATTTGAGCATATTTTCACAGGGGCACCCAACGTCAATTTTCGGAAAATATCTTTTCGGAAGACGACTTGAGATCTGGAGTTTTCGGAACATTTGTTTTAAAATTTCTTGCTTACCGGCCTGTCCTAGATTTTCAAACATCTAAAAATGGTATAATTGCCCATTTTTAACGGATTTTTACCCTAAAAAGGTCACCTAGAAAATTCGGGAGCGTTTTTTGTGGCTGAAATTTTCGAAAAGGTAAGTTTTGATGACAGCTTGTTTCACGGATATGGGCTGTAGCATGGAGTGTGATATAAAGGTCTTTTCCTTGTTTCATCTTCAAGCCTATTCGGTTAAGAAAGAAATGTAATGTGCTAAGTTGACCGCTCACCACGAGAGCTTTTCAGGATCAGCCGGCTCAACGGGATCAGATCGAATGATTGTGAAGTCAGTTTGCTTCAGGATCCTTCAGGTACTTTCAACGCAAAAGGGAAACGGGGTTGTTTTTTTACAAGATTACCCGTTCGAGTGTCACGGCATACATTCCTATCAAGTTAAGCCTTCACCTTGCCGCACAAGGTTATAAAACAATTGGCATTTTTTTCTTACTCACTTTGACTGCAATCTGATCCTGTAAATCCAGGACAGCAGTCTTTTACTGAAGTCATCACTGTTCTTAATTCGATCTTATACTCTGGACGATACGTCACCCTGGAAGCAAAAAAATAACCAGAGGGTGAAGGTTTATTGGTTAGGGAAAAAAATATAGCATCGGCACTGTAATTTAGTCAAGTCTTTGATTATTTTGCGTTGCAACTGATGTTCAGCGTTTCACATCCAATCCATCACCCGCTCCCCCTGAGGGAGTTTAACTTCGGCAAGAACAACGGCAGCGAAAGAAATGCATGTTTGAAGTGCAACTTATAGACGAAAGACAGTAGTGATCTTTGCACTTAACTGGACAATTTAAAAGGTTAAGTCTGCTACGAGCCTAGAAGGCCCTCAGGCCGGTTACTATAGCACGAAGCGACTATGAGTACTTCTACTCCCCCCCCTGGATGGGATGCTAGTCCATCGCAGGGTTACCCCCAGCATTAAATTCGCCGGAACCCAATTTACACACGTGGGTGGAGAGAGGAACCGTGAGAGTAAAGTGTCTTGCTCAAGAACAGAATACAATGTCCTCGTCCAGGACCCGAACCCGAACGCGAACCCGAACCACTCGATCGAAATCGAGCGCACTAACCACGAGGCCTCTTTGTCCAAACTGGACAATTTAGATGTTACCTAAATGTTGGGTTCGAAGTCTCGTTGAAGTCGCCTGAATTTTTCAGGTGCCTATAAAGTGACAATTGCTTAAATTGTCCAGTTAAGTGCGAGGATCACGTCTCACCTAACAACGGCAACATCAACGAAAACGTCACTTCAAAATATGAAGTTCCGAGAGTTACCCTTTCGTCGAAACTTATTTAAGTGCTACTATGTTCAAAAATCGTTTGCCTTTTTCATGTTTTGAAAGTGTGTTTGCTTATCACCTGACGGGCAAAATTTTGAGCTTTGATTTTATGCAAAGGATGTTTGTGTAGCCTTTGGACTTCACAGTCCACCATTACGTTTAAAACTGACTGACCGATTAAACATCAGAGGGTTGGATCTAGGGAAAAGTGACGTCATTTACTAGCTGGAAATTTCAGCGTGTAAACAAGAGTAGGCCGAAACTTGCGTCTGCATATTAATTTAGCCGCGTACACAAGCATTGCATCGTTAAACTAGTGAGTCTTTGACGACATTTTCTCCTCGATCCAGCTCTCTAGAGATTTTAAAGTTAGTAATGGCGGGGTCTTTTTGAAATCAACGTTTAATTAAAACTTGGGTCACTTAGCATTTAGTTATCATCGTTTTGAAATCCAAATAAAAACAGAATTAATTTTTTTGGTTCTAGTATCATTTTAAGCAAGCAATTGGATCAACTGGCTTCATCTGATCGCTGTAATGCAAATATTTCAAGCAAGAGCCGATTTAACGTAAATTTGATTATTTAGCAATGTACTATTTGTCGGCTAGTCAAACCAGCCTTCTTCAGGTACAATGAGAGTTTACGTTGGATTGCAGCTTCTATGTACATATTTTTAATTTAATGTACAGCTGTAAATTCTTATTGTACCTAAAGAGGGCTGGTCTGATGTGGTTTGGCCAGTCAAAATATAGTACATTACTAAACAATCAAATCTACGTTGTATCGGCTCATGCTCCAAATATTTTATGATTTTGCAAATAATTACAATAGGTGACTTGAGCATCATGCACGTATACTCTTACAAACCTGTAGCCAGTGCAGACTTTTCCTTGAGCCTGCCTTCCACAGTTGTACTTGTATTGTTGTGTTATTCTCTTCATGTGCGCAACATTACACGTCACTTGTTTAGGTTTCTGGTAAATGCAGTACTGCCCATTAGAGGCTACGCTTTCCTGGGGTCTAGCCAGGTTCCGCATTGCAGGGCTTGGTGCTTTCATATCAGTATTTGTGTACAGTGGTAGCTCGCTGGAGGGATCTAGCACCAACTTGTTAGCCTGGTGTCCACGGTAACTGTTATCAAAATGAACAGCAATGTAACAAAATAAGTCTGACAGTCTGGGCTCCCATATTCATGGGCGCTTTCTATTTAAGAAAACTTCCGCTTTCAAATTCCGCAAATACTATGTGCTCAGTGCACGAGAAAAATCTTAAATAACAATGACCACAACTAGGTTTTTTGAGCCCGCGAGACGGAGCACCCCAAGCAAACCACTGTTTTGACGAAAACCGCTGGTCAGCAACCTTGGTTCTGGTCATTGCTGTCTAAGGTCTTCCAGTGCACAAACCTAACCTAAGCAACCGCGTATAGAAGGTTGCTTTGGATTCGACCGAAACTCCAGGTTGAAAATCTGGAGATGCTAATGAGGCGAATAAGCATTTTTCGGGTTACCTGTTCGAAGCAAATCTTCTCAACAAGGCACGCGCAAAAATGTATAAATAAATAAAGCAGAAACTGTAAATTTCATTCAGGACAATTTTTGCGCCATTTGATTTGTAAGCTCGATCCAGGTCTTTCTTCTTCTCGTTCTGTCCTGGAAACGAGATTGTTCAAGTGCTGGAATGTTGGCATGAAAAAAATGTCTAAAAAGTTCTATAAGTAGCAAATCCCTAATGTAAACTTATTTACATTGAAGCGAGATTATAGACGTGTTAAAGTGCCTTTGCGCCAACCGATAAACAACATTTAGCAGACCTCGGACAACTGGATATAAATAAACTTTCAGACGAAGGAGAAATAACAGAAGCGCGACGTAAAAGTACCCTGGGTAAAATACGACAACTCTATCTTCCTATGCAGGACTATATTTCTACAAATTTCTTTAGAGATTACAGTCGAGTCTCGATTGTCCTTTTAGGCTCGATTTTCGCTACTCTCTTGAGTTTTCCTTCCTTTACCGAAACATCGGCTGGTACTCGAGCCTCAAAGTAATGATTATCGTTTCAGAGATAACATTCCTGTGCGGGTCTATGGACGAACAAGGGCCGGAGTACGTTCAAGAACCCTTTCAATTTACTCGGCAATTTCTTTTTACGTTAGGAGAGAAATTAATTGAGGGTGTAAAGGTATTTTACTCTGATTAAGTTAAATATCCTCGGTACATGATGTCAGTGCAGAGGCTTTTTAACCGAGGCAAGTGAATTTATAAGTGTGTGTGTGTGTGTGTGTGTCAAGTCTAATTTAAGCTATACGTTTCTGACCTCAGACTATGGAAAATAATTAGGCTTCCGAGATGTTTCCGTGATAACCATTGTTCATGTAGTGAAGACTTGATAAAATTTTCTAACTAACCTTTGAGCATTTGGCATTAAGTGTTGATAAAGTGGAAACTGCCTCCTTGAATGCGATCTGGAATCATGGCGAAACCCGTCAGCAAAACACAGAACCACCAGGAGGAATGCTGCAGTCGCTGTCATTTCCATGTAGTCACGAACCATGTAGAATTCAGCTCTGTCGCTAAGAGGTGAAAGCGTGCATGAAAGATCAACTCCGTTCTGGCCGACGTTGTTCTCTTTGCTGACAGAATGCAACCTCAAAGGTTACAGTTTATCCTTGGCTGCTTATGGGGGAAAATCGTTAGTTCCCGTAAATTTGAGAGAATATTATTGAATACACCTTTGCATCGATGACAAAATAATCAAAACAAGATGTCCTTATCGAAAAAGCGACGTTCGCGGTTTTGATTAATACTTTTGTGTTAATAACACAGATTTCCGGTCACATTGAGAGCAAAAGATTTTAAAATTATCCAATTACAAGTTTTGATCCATCGTTCGTCCAAAACCTGGGTGTGTCACGCTGTGTATAAGCAAAGATAAGAGGCTCCGAAAATAATGCATCCCGCTATCCTTCCATCGCGACCGCAGCATGGTTATTTTCGAACTCAGAATAGAAACCAAACAAAAGATAGCATTGACAAAACGTATCCATGTAGGTCTCCACCTTTGCCGAGCAGTAGAAGTAAACGAAACCTCGCCGGTGCCTTTTTGAACGACCGGACATTTTGTCTTGGTCCAGATAGGGCGGAACAGCCGATAGGATAAAAGCTTTGAATTTGTTATATTGTTGAGGAAAGAGTTAAATTTAATGATTTCACATTATAAAAGGGTTAGGTAGCAATAAATTGTTTTGAAATAGCCCCGGGGGCAATTCCTTTGGAAACTGATCAACGATCTCTTTTCTTGTCTCAATTGTGAATTTTCGCTCTACGAGCAGTTGTCGATCTGTAAACATCACACGTCACAGAGTAAGGCCAATTATCGCATATGGAATAATATCTCTTACTCGAGGAGATTAAGGAGGGTAGATATATATTACTGGTGACCCGAAAGTTTACAGTTACGGCCCTCCCAAATATTTGTTAAGAAACCTACTGCAGGGAGTGGGAGTATTGGATGACTGATTTAATTAAGTCATCGGTCACCTTAATCGCAAGCTCTGCCGATCAAAGAGATTCTCAGCCTAGGACAATCTCTAACCTTGCCTGAACGGTAACCATTTAAACCTAGAACCTTTATTAAACCACCCATGCATAACTAAGACTAAGTTTAGACTAGAAACTAAAAAGTTTACTGATTCTTGAAGAAAGCGGAAATTTTCAGGAAAGGGAAGACCTCGTTTTGTCGCCTCCTCCCACTTATTTTTGCCACATTTTGTTAGAAAAACAGATGAAATTCACTGATAAGGCTGATGTCAGGGCCAATGTCGGAATGTGGTATGTAATGCATCTTTGATCCCCAGCGGCTCTTCTAACATGACCGTATCCCAATTGCAGATTCCATGCTGAGAGATCCCATGAGATAGCAAGCGCATGCGCCAAACAGTGCAACGCTTCCCGCCGAACAGTGCAGTTTACCTGACTGTTTGTCCGTAAATATTCTTCGCGAAATACCTTCATTCGTTCGCTTCAACATGGATTCAGAGAGGCCGGATGAGGGGAAAGGTCGGAACATCCCCGAAGTTTCCAAAACAGTTTCGAACGACGTGTTAACTGACTGGAATGCCGAGCTCTGCAAAGAGAAAGAAACCGCGGCTTCGGCACAAACACGTGCGGCGGGAAATTCCGCTCGCTTGACTCAAAAGCCAGAGTCTAAGGGCACCAAAGATCCCTCTTCTTCCCAAATAAGGGAAGCTGGTCACACTGTAAACTCTCAAAGAAGGGAGATAGTGGAAAAACAACCACAGGCACTCCCAAGAGAGATGTGTGTGAAAAACCGCCAGGGAAGAAAAGCGCGCCAAATGATGGCAGCGAACGGTAAAGCACAGCGGCCACTACTACCCTTCATGGAAAGCATGTAGCGTCAACCCAAATGGTTGCCAGCATTGCAAAAATTTTAAAAGATCTCTTCGCCAGCTTATCGCAGAATATGAGCCAAGGATTTGACAACTCGGGACAAATGTTTCAAGACAGTCGCTCTGCTTGCGTGTCACAAAAAAGTCGCTTTTCAGACGACCTCAGCTCTGCCGACTCAGATGTGTCGGAAGTAGAGGAACCAGCAGCAAAGAGACAAAAAGCGATGAAGCAGGTCAAAGCACCGAGAATGAACTCATCCTAAGTGAACTTGAAAAAGACTTTGATTTAGCCGAACATAAAGGAGCGGAAATCAACGCTAATTTAGCTGCTATATATCGTCTCGAAATTACGGAAGGAGAAAACCGAGAAAGACAAGCTCACGGAAATAAAGAAACGCTATCCAGGGCCCAGAAATTGAGAGAGATTAGCCGAAACACGAGTTAACTTGCCAATACATGATGGAATAACCTTTCAGAAAAGGCACGTTCAGCTGACATAAAATTGCAGAAAGTGCAAAAATCCCTTGTAAAGGGAGCTACAGCAGTAGTATCAGTTGTAAATAGGGAGTTTAAGAAACCACGACGGCTACGAAGACGAAAACGTCACTCCAAATATAACTTTGAGCTGTTTTAAGTATATCATGATTATTCCACTGGATTGGTACAGACGAATTTGAAGTAAAGAGTGAGACTGAAAGATTCACGGTAGTTTGTCCACGTTGTCGTCAAAACCTTAACTTTGGTCATTTCATGTAGTTTGAAAAGGCGTGCCGCACGTGCAGCACGATCATTTTGATTCTTTTATTAACCAATAATATTACTGCTTTTTGGCGTTGTCGTTGCCGTAGCCGTGGTCGTTTCTTAAACTCCTTAATAATAACTTGATCACTGCTCCGGGGATTCCCTCAAAAAACGAAGTTGTAAACAACCTCATGGATGGAGTGCTTTTGTTAGCCAATGCTAACATGGAAGTAAACGTTCATCGAAGGGAAGCGCTTCGACCAGAACTCCATACCAGCTACAGATATCTTTGTGCACCTTCAAATCCCATGTCTTCAGAGTTATTCGGAGACGATTTGCCGAAAGCAGTTAAAGATGTAACTGACACCAACAGAATTACGTCGATTTCCAGCGAGACAAGAAAGAGAGTTATAGAAGGGGTAGGCAATCTGAACGCTTTCACAAATTTCAAAGGAAATGGAACTACTCTGGGGCAAAAAACTACCTTCGCCCCTCCCAATACATAGGGGAGGAAAAGAAGAAACTCGGCGCACCGGTGGCTCAGTTGGTTGAGCACTGGGCTGTCATGCGGGAGGTCGTGAGTTCAACTCTGGTCTTTGAATAACTGAGGAGAAAGTGCTGCCTTTGTAATTACATCTGCAAATGGTTAAGGACGATAAGCCGGAGCTCCCGTCTCACAACCCTTCAATGTCCATAATCCTGTCGGACGTAAAAGAACCCGCACACTTGTCGCAAAGAGTAGGGCATGTAGTTCCCGGCGTTGTGGTCTGTCTTCTGTGGTGTATCATGGTTGGGAGGGTAAAAATGGTCGGATGGGGCCGTAAGTTAGGAAACTGTAACAGGTTTATACGTCTCCCTCTTTAAATAAAGATAAAACAAACAAACAAGTCTCAGCCTTGAATGCCAAAAGCACACAACACCCAAATTCAGAGTTGAGTGCTACACATAATGTCTCACGGTATCAAAGTGGCTGGCAGGCTCAAATATTTTCTGTCCGAATGGAAATTAATAACAACAGACCCTAAGATCCTTGACATATGCATGGTGCAGCACTGTCACCTGGAATTTATTGAGCTACCGTCTCAGTATAATAATTTACCTCCTATTAGATTCAATACAAGAGAGGCTAAAATTATTGACGATGAAACGAAGACCCTATTAAATAAAGGGGTCATTGAGGAAGCTCAGCCCTCCCAACATCAAGTTATCTTGAGTATATTTCTAAGGAAAAAGAAGAATGGCTCTTACAGGATGATCCATATCTTAAAACATTAAATGAGTCTATCGAATATAAGCATTTCAAAATGGAGAGCTTATCTTTTGCTGTGCAAGTAATGAGAAAAAAATGTTAGTGGGGGAATTAGAAAGTAATCTCCCTCAACTACCCCCTGCTATCTCAGCAGATTTGTTGTTCTGCCCAGATCACGATCACTATTGCAAACACTTCTACTCGTCATCATCTACACGAAACGCCAATAACTATCGTCCTCGTTACTGCAGAACTAATATTAAAGATTTACGATATTGCACCAAGGTCCAAAGGTTTGGAATTCCCTTCCCCGTGATCTCACCTTTTCCCACAGTTATTCTATCTTTACGACCGTCACGGAAAAAAACTTCTCATTGACAGAAAACTAAATTAGACTCGTCCATCCGTAGTTAAGTTAATACCATCTTCTACTTTGTGTGTGGAACCCAAGGTTAATAAACTCTCAGCTTCTTACGCGTTTTCTCGCCACATCGTCTGTAGATGTTTCGAGCTACAGTTTTTTTAAGGATAATTAAAATCGTTGCAAAGTAATATTATTTTACATAATATATTATAGCTATCCTTTTAGATTGTTGTAACCAACTGTAATTTATTTATTTTCTTTCTTTTTTCACGTATGTGCGGCAAACAAAAAAGATAAATAAATATAAATAAATAAATAAATAAAATCGAACGAATGTGAACAGTCTGCGAACCAAGTGACCATGGATCCGAGTCTCTGATGACGACAATTTCCTTGACAAGGTGGATAGGCTCCTTTCACGGCCACAAATTGGGATGGCTATATTTCCCAACCAGGATTGGTGTTTCCAAAGGTTCTTGACAAAGTGCGAGAAGCACACAAAAGGATTGGTGCTTTGCGCATCCATTCATATGGTGCGCCTGTTTTGATGTGTCACGCACATCAATCTATTAAAGAAAATTACGTCCTTTGCTAAGTTTTAATGTAGACCTCATAGGATTACAGGCGCGGATCCAGGGGAGGTCAAATGGGTGAATTTTCACCCCCCTTTTTCTGAGCCCCCCTTCTTTCTTTCTTTTTTCTTATTCCTCAAACACCTCAACCAGGCTTTGGTTCTATTACATTATTGCAAAAATTCACCTCCCATTTCAAAATCCTGGATCCGCGCCTGGATTATGTCTGTATTGTTCTTTTTCCTCTTAGTTGTGGATGAAATACTTGTCCTTTTGTTTTACATTTTGGCGGCTTCTAGCGATTCACAGGGGCGAAAAGAAAACACAACGAATTTTTGTATCAACTGAGTTATTTAATGCCCCATTGTCGGCACTCACCAACCATTGTTTCCAATTCCTCTGTGGTCAGCTTTTAAGTTTTCCGGGCCAATCAGGAACTGACGAGTCCAGATAACTGACCAGTGAGGATTAAGCGGCATCATCGCAAACTCACATAATTATCCAAACTGTAATGCATGCAGAATGTCTCAAAGAAATTAATTAACTGAAAATGTTGTCACTTTTCTAGAGCGGTTAATAAACCAGAAAATCCACTCGAGGGTTACATCATAAGCTAAAAGTCACAGAAGAGTTTAGAATGAATAGCTTTGGGTTTTGAAGAAATTTGGGCAATTATCAAGACGCTTGTGTGACCAAGTGATATATCACGTGAGAGTACGTTACTTCAAAACAGTCACATATTTCTCGTCGGCATCTTACTACTGATCATTTCGTTACAGCAATGGCGGTAGCACAGGTAAGTTGTGATCGTCCTTTCTACAATCATCCAACTTCGAGCTTGCAAATACTCAGGTGCAAGTGTCGTTTTTTAATTCCCATTTCAAGATATCTTCTTAATGTGTTAAGGGTGTCTTGCCAACTTGCATGAGCCTTATATATTTGTTTGATCGCGTTTGATGTATAAGCTTAATCGTGGAACGGTTAGTAACCAACTTTTACAGTTATACAGTTATATCAAGTATTCTCCTGCTGGTGCAATTGTCTTTTCTTTAAACCTTTGAAAAAAAGGACTAGACAGGTTTGCACACACAAATTATATTAAAAAGCTTTTTTTACTTCCAATTCGATTATGATTACCATATGGATCCGCGATATTCGTTGAAGAGGTCCGTAGAAGGTCTGTTAACTTACGTTGTGTAATCGCGGCGAAACAATAGTTTGTTTGCTGAGTAGCATACCACAGACTCTAGTTCTAGTGTAGTTTTACGTTTTTTTAGGCAAGGTAAAGATTTCATTTTCAAGCGTCTTCCGTTTACGATTGCTTCCATTGTTTCACTCTTTATGAGTTTTTGTTTACTTTCAAATGTTTATAAGTTCAGGATACCCCCGCCATCTTATTTACAAGTGAAAAGCGTCTCATGTATTAGGAATCCCAGGATGTAGAAACTACTCTGTTTGTTCTTAGTTTAATTTAGATTCGCTTTTTTTCCTCACCAGGAAACATTTTTTAGTTCGTTTGTTTAATGTTCATTCATTGCTGATGCAGTATCAATATCCAGTTTACCTATATTGGTCACCCTTTTAATGATCACACGTCGAAACTGTTGATCTGGAAGCTGTATATCGGTATATTGAGTCACAATTTTATCTAGTTTTTCTGATATTCACTTACTAAAGTAAGTTTATAGCCAGAGAATAGAGAAACATGCAAATGTAACATAATGATCATTGGGTAGTGTTAGTCAATTCAAACTCATAGCCATGAGCTTCCACGAAAGAATGTCTGAGATCTGAATATTAATGCAATTTTTAACAATGGAATAATAACTGCTGATTTGAAAAACTTTACAAGAACCATTTGTTAGCAGTTTTCACATAATGAAGTGGAAGTTCTTAGTATTATTGTACGTGCCTTCATAAGCATGAGAATGCTGAAGCTCCAATCTGCATCTGCAATGCTTTCATTTCCCCCTTGCTCTCAAACTGCGCTCACACTAATGGTTGGCAAAATGACAATGTGGGTCAAGATTAATCCTCAATTCATGTGAAAGATGTTGTCCTTTGAGGCTTGTTCACTAGAGTGGATGAGAGTATCAAGTATTTATGAGTCAATGAGTCAATGAGTCAAGAGTCAATGAGTCAATGAGTTAGTGCAGTTACCCTAACCCATAAAATGACAGCTAAAATTTCAGAGAGTGCTTAGGCTTAATCACTGAAATGAGGGCTTAGGCTTAATCAATAAATTATTGCTGTATTGACTGTGTGTCTCATTGACTCATTGACTCATGACTCATGACTCATTGACTCATTGACTCATTTGACTCATAAAACATCCGTTCTCAGTGGATGAGGGCAGAGTAATAGGCAACCATTTACTGACTGTAAATTATAACAAACTGAAGTTTGACCGTCTGGGTAAGTGTAGACCTGAGAAGGACTGTTTAGAGTGACTCTGACTGACGTTTCGACAATCTGAGTGGAAGTCATCTTCAGAGTCAAGTGATTTGTGTAACATTGGTGTATGGTAACAGGTATAAACACTCTGATCATTGATGTGATCGGTTCACTAAGTCTTGATGTTTTTGGTCGACTGTCTGTTATTAAAGCTTAGATGTCATTGGCTGTGGTTTCCAGGGTGCAGGAAGTTGTAGGCATTGGTTTTAGTGGTAATCACTTGATTTTCAAGATGACATCCACTCAGGTTGTCGAAACATCAGTCAATGTCATCCAAAACAACCCTTCTCCGGACTGCACTTCTTGGAAAATCATACCTGGACAATTTAACACTAAATAGTAATAATTATTATTGTTTTGGCCAAAGTTTTCTCATAAGTCATGTTCCTCTACCTTTATCATAAAGGTAAGACTTGATTCAACTTATTAATCAACCAATTAACAATATTATTTTCATTTTTTTAAGCATGCTTTTGATGATGAGAATGTTAAAGAACACTGTCCAGCATTTAAGGAGGGCTGCCCTTATTCCAAGTTAGGTCAAGGTATTTTCACGGAGGAACTGAAAAAGTGTCCTGAATTTAAAAATGGCTGCCCCTTCAAAAGTGCCCACAATGTCAAAGAAGTACTTGAAGAGTTATCCAAGATGCCTGAATCAAAGCACCATACTGGCCCAGCTCATGATCAGTTGCTAAACTTGTTAAAGGTTGTTCATTCTGAGTCGAAAAGTCTTGAAGAGAAAGTGGGTGAATGTCCTGTGTTCAAAACCAACGAGGGTTGTCCATTCAAAGATGCAAGCAAAGAGGGCAAGCCTGTAATTGAGCCACCTTCAGAAGTATTGACAAGTTTAACAGCTACTGATATTAGCAAGCTGAAGGAAAAATGTCCTGCTTTCAAAGAAGGTTGTCCATTTGCTAACGTGGAGAATGAAGCACTTTTGGAAGAAATCAAGAAATGCCCAGAGTTTAAGGAAGGTTGCGCCTTCAAGGAAGCAAATTCAGTTGAAGAAATCTACGGTAAGATGTCACAGATGCCAAGCAGTGACGAGCATAGCCACCACAAAGAAGCTCTATTGAAGACCATGAAGGTCATTCACAGCGTTGGCCAAGACAAAGCTGATGAATGCCCTGTGCTTCAGAAGGAAGGATGCCCATTCAAGTCTGTCAAAGCTGATGGAAAGCCGCTAGTTGAGCCAGCAGAATCTGTGCTTCCGGCTGGTGTTAAAAGAAAGTGCCCTGCCTCAGAAGGAGGTTGTCCCATTTCAAAAGTTAGCAAGGAAGATGTAAATGGAAAGCCAGAAGAAAAGTGATGGGAGGTTTTTTTAAAAATCAAATTTCATGTGATGCAAACCGTGTTCATTCATTTTTTCAACAATCATACACACCTGGCGTATGGGTCAGTAAAGCTATGGCAATTTAAGGCATTGTTTGTGGAATTAAACAAATAAAGTAGGAGAAAACGTTTATGGTGAGTTTGACTGTGTTCAGCTTCCAGGAAAGAACTCTAATTGTTATGGTAATATGATAAGTCACAATAATTATGTGGAGGCAGGATGGTGTAGGGGTCAGTGTGCCGGAGTCCTGGCTTGGAGGTTGGGGGGGGGGGGGGGGAGGTAACAGGAGTCGGTAGCAATGCCCTCAGTCGCCTTGTGCTAGACAGACAGACAGACACACAGACATGTTTTATTTGGAGTCTTATACAATAAATAGTATATCGACCACAATTTCCAATAATATACATGGCTAAAAGGTTATTAATTAATTAAGTCCTATAATATTTACCTTTATCCGTCTTCCCCTTTCCTTTTTTCAAAGCATTCGAATATATGTTTTGCTATTAGTTTTTGTATTTTAGCGGTTCCGCTAGGGGGATTTATCAGAAACATGAATATTTTATTAGGTAACATTCTGCGTATATTTATTCTATATTCTTTTTCCAAATAGTCTAGTAACAAACATTGTTTGTCCTGGTAAGCAGGGCATATATTTAGAAAATGGTATTCGTCCTCTATTTCTATTTTACAAATTGGGCAAATTCTTTCTGCAGGTTTCTTGAGCAGTTTCGAATACCGTCCTGTCTCTATGGCTAATTTGTGGTTGCTAAGTCGCACTTTTGTTAGGGCTATTCTGTGTCGTGTATTGGTGACCTGATGTTGGTAGTTTTCACATTTGTAATTGTGCTATGTGAAACCAGATGTGCTCTTGCTGACCCCCAACAGCTTCTGTGCCACTTAACTCGTCTTTCCGTACAATCTTTTTTTGTGGAAGAGAATCTGTATATATATTCCTGAACTCTTATCTCAGTTTTCATCAGGAAAGCTGGGTGCATGTATTGATGAGTGCATGTATCCTCTAATAATAGTAGTGGAAACTTTATTTCAACATAGGCTCCCATTCTCTAAGAAGTGCATATAACACTTAAAATCTTATGTTGTAAGTATACAAGAGAGGAAATTACAATGTGAAAAAGTAGTTAAGCTTAGTAGCCTGCTATCCCTCAGCTGACAGACTGTTCCATATGATGATAAATAGCACCCCTGTATCAGAAAATCTTTTTAAGAGCCTCAGTGTTAGGTCTTGGAATGAATACAGAGTCAATGAAGTTTGTCTATGGGTAGTATTTATGTCGACAAATTTCTCTGATTTATATCCGGGCACTCGTTTATCGGGAGTTTGATATCAGGACTCGATAAAATGAAGTTTAAGTTTAGAACTTGTTGAAATGTGTTGAGGGAGCTCCATTGCACTCTGTTGTACTGAATGTACAACAGAGTGCAATTCTGGAGCTCCCTCAACACATTTCAACATGTTCTAAAATTAAACTTCATTTTATCCAGTAGGCTCCATATCGATCAAATCTGTGCAAAAGAAGAGTGTTTAAGAGACTTTCTGTACAAATAGTAAGGTCATTAAGAGGCTGATCTTTCGGCAGGTTTTTAGCGCAAACCGTTTAGTTACAGATCAGTGAATGCATTTTTGAAGGTGTCCTCGACTTTCCTGATTTTTTAACATTTATAATTAAAACTGATTGAATTAATGGTCACTCTGTCCTAATTTATTAAGTTATCATGCTCACGTATTATATTTATACGAAACTGAAGATGGTGTTATAAGACTACGATTTTTTTTATTAAAAAAATTAAAAGCTCGGGAATGAAATGGTACTTTCTGAACCTGTTGGGGATGGTATCTCATCAATCATAATAAGAGTAATTCAATCACAGCCCCTCGCAATTTTCCAGTGGCTACTATTAGCAACTTGATCTTAACTTCATATTGTATCATTAAATCTCCGCTTGCAACGATGCACGATTTGTTTACTTGCAGGATACCGCAGCTGGGAGGACAAATACTTTACTTCATTAGCTGGCTTTTCGTAGCCTGCTTGAGCTTTGAAGACATGATCCTCACAGACCGTCGCCATCCGCCTTCCAGATTAAGACGCCCCTCTTTAATTTGCGCCAGAACCTGCTGCAGGTTAAGGTTAAGGTGGCTCGAAATAGTTGCTCCTTTTTTCAAACAAATAAACATTCTGTCCTTAGATACAGTTAGGGTAATCATATCAAGACGAAATTTGGCCAGGGTTTTGAGTATCCATAGATTTCCCACATCTCATTTTCCTCAAAAATAACGTTACCATGGCAACGATATAAGGCATTTCTTTGAGCCTTAAAATCAAGATATATTTTCTTTTCTGTAAAAAAACGGGACGGTGAGAACCTTCCAATTCAGGGTTACCACATAATGTTAAAAATAATCTCCTAAATATTTAAAATTCAACAAAATCCGAAGGTCAGTTTTTCATAAAAATCAGTTTTTTTGAAATGTCTTTAATTTTTGTTTTCACCTACAGAATTTGAAAGACAAACGTTTTAAATTAATCCAAGCTAACGTGCAAAAAATGAAAAAATTCACCGTCCGGAAGCAGAGATATAAGCGAGTAAAGTTGCAAAAGCCTCTTTAAAAGGGGAGGGAGAGGGAGGGAATCGGACTGGAAAGAGGCGCACTGCCCTCGCTTGGCGAGCGCGCTTTCCCTTTCCCTTCCCCTTTTTAGCGCCTGCCACGCAGGCTATATCAGTCCACACCGATTCATCATTCAGCACCCCCTCACGAACCAAGTCAGCTCAGATGCAGGCGTGTTTGGCTGCGAACGCAGAAGGAAGTAGCTCGTTCCGATTCAATCAATCAGTCAATCAATATAACGTTTATTAGAAAATATACACCTTGCAGTCTTTCGACTGAATTACGTGCACTAAAATACATTACTGTAATAAATTTATCTATAAGTAAAATAATTAAGTTTATTATTACAAGACACATCTGCATCTCCCAGTGCAACATTGCCGGAAGGAGCTTGTACACGTCAAAATGAACCTTCCAGAGAACGACCCGAGCCTGAGTCATTCCAAACGAACACGTAGCTTGTTGGTTCACAAGTGACATCTCCATGACCGTCTGGCTCCACAAGGGGGTCCTCATTCCCTCGTTCCTTTAAATATTTGCTTCTTTTCCCTTGTTCCTCAAATTACTTTCCAACTTGTCCCCAGATTTTTGATCCCTAAAACTGGTCAAAATTGTTTCTGTTCCCTTGTTTCCTAAAATATTTTGACATTGTTCCACTGTTCCCCAGTTCAAATTAGCCATGTTTCCTCCTTCCCAAAAACTCCTGGGAGGGCCTCATAGGTATTTATTGAAAACGTTCTGCGCTGATTGGTTGCCCTTGAGGTTATTATTGCGCGATAATCAGCTAAGTGGTTTTTTCAAAGTGGCCGCAAGCCCTTTTCAACGTTTTGTCGAGGTGACAGACGAAGAAATTAATTGTTTTAAAGAAACTGCATATATTTCAAATAATCACCTATGTAATTATACTAAAACAATTATTCACTTCAGGTTCGGTGAATATCG
Source organism: Montipora foliosa (assembly GCF_036669935.1). NCBI lineage: Eukaryota > Metazoa > Cnidaria > Anthozoa > Scleractinia > Acroporidae > Montipora > Montipora foliosa. Next base: position 9,103,831 of record NC_090876.1, read on the forward strand.
ATGAATAAAAACCTCAACTTTGTCTTGGTTTTTATTCACCGATATTCATCTCACCTATGCCGAATAATTGTTAACCTGAAGAGGGTTATAGATATATAGATATACATATACCAACTATGGTATATCTACATTTAAATTCTCTGCAATAAAAATCTGGGAATCTGTCCCACTAGAATTTAAACGATTTCCATACATGCTCTTCAAAAAGAAGTATAAAAGATTCTTATTGAGTACTCAACTGACCATAGACTGAACTGCTAGCTATATAAGATATGCTGTGTAATATGTAGTATTTATGTATGTCTTCTCTTACGATAATAATATCCTAGTCGTCTTTAGTGTAGCTATCAATTTCAAATATATTTAACATGCGGCCAACGCCAATCTATATCTCACATGACAGTGACCAACTCGAAAGCTGATTCGCTACTTTGGTCACTGTACACTATAAATATATATTTTTCTAGCTAATGTCTGTTAGTATTTTCTCCATTATTGTAAACTATGTTATATTAAGTTGTTTCCTCTTTGTAAACAGTGTAAAAATAATAAAATTGAAATTGAAAAAATTGAAATTGAGGGGCAAATGTGTTTCCGGGGCCAAACTCGTTCCCAGGGTCTCTCTTCTCTGTCATAGAGGCAGAAAGGGAGACCCTGGGAACGAGGTTGTTTCCAGACACCGATTGACACCGATACACAGTTGCGGATACCGGAGAGGGGTGCAGGGGATGGCAGTTACCCCGAGGAAGGAACTTTTAGCAGGGAGGAGGATAAAGGGTTTGTCAGTACTCTGTCTTTCATTTGGCTGGTCTTTGGCAGGCAGCCTCTGTCAAAACAGTGTGGGATAATCAAAAACATGACGCAGGACGTCTTGACATTTATTTTTATTAAGTTACTTATATGGAAACTCTTTTACAGCGAGTTGTAAGTGCACTGAGTGCTACCACCCATCGTAACCACATTTTGCCCATCATCACCTTCTGGATGTATTAAATTGTCTCTTCATCGGTCTCCTTTGGTACTACGAGTACCTTTGAGATGTCTGATGAAACCAGTAAATAGCGAATGAATACAAGCTCGCTGTTCCGCAACCCCGTACTGAATTTTATAAAAGAAGCCTTTCTTACAGCGGAAGTGTGTTATGGAACGGCTTGCCTCTGGAGGTGCGGCAATTGACATCCTCTAGTATATTTAAGGGAATATTAAGAGACAAAAATTTCGATGGACAAATAATTTAAGGACGTTCGCGCTAATTGTTTGTGCGCAACGTTACTGCGCAGGTAACGCGACTGTAATATGTCACGTATTACTTCGAGCATTAGTGAAGTTGAGGTTTTAAAACCTTTGCAAAAACCGTGGACGATAGGTCTTGCACAGCGTTGGATCAGAGAAGATCGTGATCAGTCAAAATTGATTTAAAATATTTATGAAAGTCAAGTAGACTACTGCACGACTGATATTCGCGAGGTTTTATCAGTCGTGCACCAGTCTACTTGACTTCCATACAAATTTTTCAAGCATCAGTTAAAATAACTTGGCGACAAAAACGCCGAGGAAAAAATTCCTGGCCGGCAAAAGAATGGCACATTTATTTCTGAATCATCATGAAACTTCAAAGAGAAGTGAGCGAGAGGATGGAAAAGCTCTGGAAAAGGTAGCTGATCGAGTAGACTAGTGGCTGAAAGTTTGGAAAACTCGAGGACGAACCATTGCGTAAATTTAATGGGGCTGTTTCTTTTTAATGTTTTTATTACCCTACGAACTTAAGTTCAAAGTGAATGCATGTTTTTAAAGTTCTTTTCCCTTACTTTAATGAAAATTGAGCAGTATTTTCGTCCTCGTCGCTTGAATAGTGCGGACCTGCGTGGAAACAATCAGCGATTGACTTTCACGAAAAAACACACTCCAGAGGATGAGCATGACGGCAATGGAGAGATATTATACAAAACACCAACCAAATGAAGATGACCCCTGCTTAAAACTTCGTCGCTATGCTCGAGAAAGTTTTTTTTTTCGGTAAAAACCTTTCACCTCTTCAACGATCGATCCTCTCTTGGGTTCCAGTCCTTGCCCGACAGGTCACGCAAAAGCGTGACAAACGAACTTTTCCAAGAGCTTTGCAAAATGACATCGATTTTACTCTTTCAGATCATCGGTGACCCCCATTTTTTAAATCATGAATCACTTACTTTACTTACTATCTACAAAATATGATGAAATGAAAAAATTCTCACCGTAAGAAGTTATCTTTTTTTAACATTTTCTTTCCTCGTGCCATCGAATTCCAGTAGTGGTTGCAACGGATAGAGCTTACAAAAACGCTCGTCGAGGATGAACTCTACTGTTTACCACATCCCTAGCGGCATACAATTATCTAAAAATCTCACTCCTAAAAACCTATGCACGGAAACTTTCACTCCAACAGTTCATTTTTATGATTTTCGATGGATGAGCAGATGAGCCTACATCTCGCTATTATGACCGATTTCTCGAAATTAAGGCATTTTTCCACTGCCATTTTCTCCGAAACAAAGTCGGTGACCCCCATTTTTTTTTTCATTTTTGGAGTAAGTACTTTATGACCTAACTCTAGGCGAGAAATGAAGAAAATCTCACCGTAGGAAGATTTTGGCGCGAACGTCCTTAAGTAGCGATATTTTGTTTTTACACACGACCTCCTTGAAAAGCAGGTGTTTTCTTTTTATCTTTATTATTTTAGTTTTTATCTTAGATTTTAGATTAGTTAGGAAGTTAGTTTTTTCATACTTCAATGTAAATGTATACCGTGTTTAAATAAAGTTACCTTACCTTACCTATTAGCGGTAAAACTGTCAAATACTCTCGCCAACTACACTATTAGATGAAAGGTCTTTTTTTTTCAAATTTCCCGCCCCTTACAGACCTTACTCTGGTGGTGATTGACAAAATTTGGACTTGGTCCCAGTTTACGAGTCGTATGAATAACTAGAGGATAATTAAATTCGAAAGATGGCGATCTCCTGAATTGAAATCATGGATTTTAAAGATCCTGAAAGATTCATTCTGCATATTTGTGTGGTTGGATTTCATCATCAACGAGGATCTGAGGTCAAGAATTATTTCTGTAAAATAACTGAACTCATGTCACGCAGTTACAAACTACATTCATTCGGCCCCGTATGAAGCAATTTCACTCAATGACCTAAAAGTTGAAGGGTCATATAAAAACTCAGTGCCTTAGACCTAACAACGAAAGTTAATGCCATACACCATATTTGCAGTGATATGTCCGGGGCTAGCTAATTGTATGAAGGGCGAATAGTTTCTCTCAGTGACTTCGATGGTCAATTGCTAAAAGCAAATTTCAAAGATCCTTTTCGGCCTGTTGAGATGTGCAAAAATCCGAATGAAAATAATTAAGCTTATTAGAAAGCTAATACTTTTTACAAAAAGCCAATTTTGGTAAGATCTACACCAGATCGTTAAAGATATTTGAAGAGGTTAAGAATTATTGGAGAAAATTGTAAAACTTGTTAAGTATTTGGGAAGTACTGTTGTGGTATATTGACGATTTTAGTAGCACAGTGCTCATGTAAACTGTCATGCCTAAATAGGCCATTTCCATGTCTGCCTCCTCTTCAAAGCGAATCTAAGAGCGAAGTTTTTGTGATGGTAATTAGTTCTACTTTACATATGAGTGAAAACTAATTTTCATAACAAAAACTTTGCACTTAGACTCGCTTTGAACAGGAGGCAGTCATGAACTTGGAAATGGCCTATTGGATTGAAACTTTGATTTCAACATGCGTGACCTTATTAATAATAATGATGATGATGATGATGATGATGATGATATATAATAATATATGTAATGTCAGTAATCACTGGTACCAACACCCCAACACCTCCAAGATTTTTCACAATGATGGAGACAATTAACCCATTAACTCCCAGGGGTTCCCCATTGACGAGTAAAATCGTCTGGCATTAGACAGAGTAAAATACTAAGTATGGCCGGTTCAGGCCGGCTTGAGAGTCAAATGGTCAATGAGGACGTAATTTTTCATAAACACAGGAGACCTGAAATAATATTCTTCAAAAAAGAACTACTTGTCAGTGTCAGTTGATTGATTTCACAATCCCTAGGGACCTAAATATCACAATGAAGGAGGTGGAAAAGATTATCAACCATTCTGAGTTGAAGGTCAAGGTTGCAGGGATGTGGAGATGGTTACCTCTATAAGAGGTTGAAATCATACCAATAATTTTAAAATTATTGTAAATGGAGCATTAAACCCAGTTCCAGTGAATTCAAAAAGCTATTTAGTCCAACTAGACGATGACTGCAACATCAGTGTTCTTGAGATATTTGCTTTGCCCACATTGTAAGGAAAGTAATTTCTGTCTGAGGTCCTTGCTATGACTTGACAAACACAAGAAATCCAGTAATACTAAGTGAATTCAAGATAATGACATAAGTAATAACATGAATTCGAGTGCAATTTGGAATAAAAGAAATAAGCACAAGTAAATTGTTTCAAAGACGACTAAATTGCACAAGCCTTTAGGGCGAGTGCAATTTGTAGTGTTTGAAAAACTTACAAGTGCTTGTTTATTCCAAATTGCACAAGAAAAAAATTTGAGTACTTATTAATAATATGCCTGAAAAAATTCAAGATGGTTAAGCAGAAGAAATGCACGCATATCATGCAATCAGGGAAAATTTGCGCCATCCATGGTGTGCGCTTGATTTGAAACAAAATATTTAATTGGTTGAACAGACCCTATTGTTTATTAGCCAATCATAATCCAGAATTTTGATGTGTAATTTGCACTGGTATTACACTTTTTTTCACTGATGTTACACCTGAGCTGCACTGCTCTTAGCCAATTAGAATTGAGTCATTTTTTCATGTATATAATAATAATGATGATAATAATAGTAATAATAATGATGATAATAATAGTAATAATGATGATGATGATGATGACAATAATAATGACAATAATCATGATAACAACAACAGCAATAGTAATATTAAGGATAATAAGAATCTTGTGAAATGAATTTGAACAAATACATCAAAAGAGGAGTCATCAAAAATGATCACATTGTCATCCAAGTCATGGATTACAGTAGGGAAAGCTCTGTATAAAATGAAGTTATGTAAGTAACATCATCTTTAGATTTAATGTGGTTATTAAATGAAATTTAGGCAAAGTTAAAATCGAGGCATGCGTTGCTGGCGGACAGTGTTACGTGGTAGGATTATAGGGGCACCCCTTGTGTTGGTGCAGGGGCCTACATGCTCAACATCTCAGATCATTGTGAATCTGTTCTTACATGCAGACGTGCATACTTAATAATTGACCACTCCTCATTGGGGATTTTCAGGGCCAATAGGGAATTTAAGAAACGACAACGGCTACGACTACGACAACGCCACAAAGCAATAATATCATTGGTTGAAAGAGCATAAATAGTCGTGCTGCACGTGCAGCACGGATTTTAGCAAGTATGTTTGCGGTCCTCTGCATAAGGACGACGTGAAATCACCAAATTTGAAGTTTTGACGACAACATAAGCATGCAACAGAGAATCCTTCATTCTCTATTTTAACTTTGAAGCCGCTCGTACCGATTTATTTTTGGGATACTTTGCCCACATTGTACGACGCGAACTAGACTGAATAATCGCGAAAGACTTACGATAGACCCAAGTTATATTTTGAGGTGACGTTTTCATCGACCGTCGCCGTCGTAGATCTTAAATTCCCTAATGAAACACAATCACGACAGAACAACAACACTCTTGTGGACTCGGTGATTGCATGCATGTCGTAAATTGTGCTCCCACCCACCTGCCTTGTCAGTGTGACAGGTGCCAGCTGTTGGACTGTGGTAGGGTTACCATGGCTACCACCTTGTTGTGTCTGGACATGCGAGTCTGGCACAACCCTCGCAGACACCTAATCCCAAGCTCATTGCAGATGAATTTAAATACTGGTTCTAACTCACAAATTTATCAGGTTCCAGTTGGCAAAGCTCCTGGCAATCAGGAAGTAAAACCACAGATTTAGATTTAGAGCAGTGTTGCCAAGTAAATATGGGTCGGACTATACTTTTACTGTACCAAAAAGATTCTCGGCTATTTCTTGCATTTCTGGTTTAATTTATTTTCTGGATATTTTTTCCTCTGGCAGATTGAATTCTCATACCCACCACTTGGAAACTCCAAAGACACTACTCTTCCAAGGGAATGGCAGTTTTTACCTTTTTTAGCATTACCAGATGGTGCTCATAACTGCGAGCAAGGTATGAAGTCTGAGAATGGTATGGATGGTTTTGTCCACATGATTCATGCAAGTTGATTTTCTTGGAAGATTTTGAAGAATAACTGCAGGACAGGCAGTTAATTGTGCCATTTTATAAAAGATTAATATGCAAATTTTTTGCTTAAATTCTACATCACTGTTACCAAAGTTTTCATCTTGGAGAATTAAACCTTTTAGTGAGATAACTTTGTTCACAGATAGCAATGTGCTGTAAAATTTAACAAAGCCAGAAGTGTTTTTTCCGATGACCAAATGCATAAACAAGCCAAAAATTAGAATGCAACCTGCTTTGTGATGAACTTATCTCAGAGATAACTCGACGCTTCTCAAAAGTTCAGAGCTCTAGAGAACAGACTTATCATTTTGTCAACTTTATGCAGCCTGTTAATAGGAAAAGAGTAAGAAAATAATGTAAAAGGTGTGCAGTGAGGTGCTGAAATTTGAGTTTTTGGAAACAAGATTTTTATGGTTAGGGAAACCTCAAGGAAAATACCTTCGGATTGTCAGGTCAGAGGTTGCAAATGAATACAATTTGAAGTTGACGGCTGGTTTGAGTTAAGAGAAACCAACTGTTGTCATTGTCAAAATGTGTCTGCCTCCTCTTCAAAGCGAGTTTAAGTGTGAAGTTTTTCTTACATGAAAATTAGTTTTCATTCATATTTAAAGGAGCTAGGTCACGCAATTTTAGGCAATTTCAGCACTGATTGAATGGTCATAGAATTAACTAAAATATCAAAATATTACTGTTCAAAACTATAGAAGAACTCTAACTAAACACAGGGAAGCCAAGAAGGGACATGGATGGACAAAACTGGAGAGGATTAAAATGGATTGAATTTGGGTAAATTTGAAAAATGTCGGCCCACCTTTTTTCAAATTTATATCAGTCTATATCAAAATGTCATTTACACAGCTGGAAAATCATTCTCAGTTGTTATGTGGCCGTGATTTTGCAAATGAAAGACTCTTGCTCTGCCAATTTGACGTTTAGAGCTCATAATTAAGAAAATTATACAAAATTACCTAAAATAGCGTGACCTAGCCCCTTTAAAGTAGAACTACAGTAACTACCATCACAAAAACTTCGCACTTTGACTAGCTTTGAAGAGGAGACAGACATGAAGTCGAAAATGGGTCCGCGAAAACGAAGATCCTATTTAAAGACACCAAGACCATAAGACCCCGAAAACTCGAAAACTCTGAAATGAATAAAGTATCCCAAAACCTTCAATTTGGCTAACTCTAGGCCTAACTGGGCCTATATAGTTTGTTTTTAGGCCTAGGGTTAGCCAAATTGAGGGTTTTGGGGTACTATAATTATTCGTTTCCGAGTTTTCCGGTCTCTGGGTCTTCGTTTTTGAGAAACCAACTTGAAAATGGCCTATTATTTCCATGTGGGAAAAAAGATTTGACCTATCTGAGTGAAGTACTTTTCCGATACTTTTCGTCAGTTATTGGTACTTAATGAAACCACTGCACTGCAATGCAAAATCACACCCCTCTGAGGAGGTTCAAGGTAACAATGGTGATTTGCTTCAATACAAATCAGCCTTCTCCTCTTGGTGGATATACAACTGAGAAATATTAGTGTTATGAGATTGTGTATAACTGTGTGCATTATGATGAAATGGTATATGAAATGAATCATATATGAACTGCGGATATGAAATCAAGTGAAGCTATGATCTTCGCAGTTATGAACGCAATTTTTGCAATCGTAAAAACAATTGTAAAAATTGTGTTCATAACTGCGAAGATCATAGCTTCACTTGATTTCATATCCGCAGTTCATATATGATTCATTTCATGTACCATTTCATCATTGATTCATTCCTCACGGGACCATTAGAACCCACAAATGACCAGCTCCCAACGTCAGTGGCTTCATAGCTCAGTTGGTTAGAGCGTTGCACCGGAATCGCAAGGTCATGGGTTCAAACCCTGTTGAAGTCCTGAATTTTTCAGGATTCTCGACGCAATTGTAAAAATTGCATTCATAACTGCGAAGATCATAGCTTCATTTGTATGCATTATGTAGTGACGGCTACTTAAGGCCAGCCTCAACAACCAACTTGGCATGAGTTTCGGGGCTCTGAAAAGCCCACGTGGGGACAAGCTAGTAATTATGTGTGTATGTATTAGTTATTGTATTAACTGACAATGACTTAAGTTTGTCAATGTCCTGGTCAGCACTCAAGGAACCCTTCCATAAGTCAATGGTTTCTGGTAATAGCTGAGAAATATTGTTATGATTTTTTTTAGATTCTTCCTTTTTTCACTTGCCTAGCCTCAGTACAGATATAACTATTAATGCCTCACCATCTACAGTGTTTGGAGTATCATGTTTTAAGCAAATGGACAGCAAGGTATGATCACTTTTGAGCCCTAGGCCAAATAACTTGTAAGCTGGTCCCAGCGGTTTTCCTTGAGCTGCAAGAGACCTGCAAAGCTACAAGAAGACAAAAACCTCTGGTTGCCTTGGACTTGAATCTCACTTTCATGCAGACCCCAGGATCTGACCCTCAGGCTAGGATTGTTTGATATTTTTAGAACCATGCAAATCAATGTGATTGGTTCGTTTCATTGGTAATACCGTGGGGACATGTGATTGCTAAGTTGCCAATTTGGTCCTTTTTGTAAAATTTACCGGTTTGACAGCTGGCGTCTGCAAGAAAGTGACATTTAAGTCCAAGGTAACCAGAGGTTTTTCTTTTCTCACCATTTTCGCGACTCGTCTTCACTGCTTCGCGGCTCTCTCGTGGCTCAAGAAATTTACCTCAGTCTGTGACCAGGGTAAATAACTTGCGGTGTCCCAATAAAGGGCAGGGGTTTCAGAGAATGTAGTTTTGCCACGAATATGGGGGTTTGAAAGCAGCCAGCACAACCCCTGCTACTGTTGGCATTTTCATCAAGATATTTTAATATTTGAAAGACATTTTTCATGTTCCAATAAATTTCTTTCTTTTTTGTTCCATTTGCTTTTTTATTTTTGTTTTATCCTTGAAATGAGGGGACACCCTATCCTGGGCACTTTTAAAATTCCTTTCTTTTTTTCAAATCTTGAAGGCTTATTTAAAAAAAGAATATTATTAGGAACATTTTTATCAGCTACACAGATTAATGCATGGACTTCACAAGTGAGATTGTCACATCTGACCTCATAGGCTTTGCTATATGGCTTACAAAAATTTGGTTTTATCAACTACCCCCTTCATTCTTTTCTATGGCTTGCCTTCTTCTTAAAATATTTCCAGGAATGTGCATAATTGGATGCATACTGGTTTTGACAGGCTTTGTGAAGTGTCTTCTATCTCTTCTCGCCAACTTTAATATCATTCATTTCCAACTACTGACAATAACGTTATTAACATCGCAAGGGTGTCATCTTATGTCTGCTCATGAACTAAAGATTACTGCTGCTTTTACCCTAACCTAAAAATAATGCTAACTTTGACACTAATATCAGTCTTATATTGTTGGAAAAAGGTAGCAAAAGCATAGACTTAATGGGAAATGTTGTGTCATTAGTTAGGTGTGCATGCAATTACGTGCATTTCCAAACATGAAAATGTATTTTGCCACTGTAACTGACCAGTTTTTAGTTTACAGATTTTCTACTCATTCTGTATAATTTGCAAATATGTATGCATCAGCTGAATTAACATGTGATAACAATGTCAACAGGAACTGAAAATTAAAACAGATGACATTACAAGAAGCACTGTGCAGAAAAGTGTGTGTGTCCTGTCATGCCTTGTAAGTTCAGTCGAATAATCATATATTTACCTGTCGCCTATTAAATATTAGTTTTTTCTTGTTAATTCAATCTGTGATTTATTTGATTGCCACCAATTAGTCAATATCCTTTTTGGTAGACCACACAAGACGTTTTCCCCTTTTCTTTTCCGTTACGTCATTCAGGGATTCGTGTAGTCAATTGTGTTCTAAACACGTTTTTTGGTCAGTTGTTCTTAGTCTGTCTCACATTAACATCAACCAAAGTATTTCTTTGGAGACATCTCCTTCGGAGAATTTACTGGAGACCTTTATTGGAAAACTTGTAACTTCAGAGACCAGATCAGACGTAAGTCAAACTTCACCACGTTGTAAAACTTTCCTTTTTTGCGGAGTATTTTCAGTTTAGTTCCTTTGTTTAGAAGGTATGATTTCCCTTTTTCAGTTTTCACCGCATTGCAGCTGTAAATAGCCTGATTGTCAAACAAAGATTGTTGAATCCAGCGACCGTTTCAGTTCTGTGGTTGACCTGGCGGACTCACTTGCAACGCCACGCTACACGACACTGGAAATGTGGCATCACCTCTTAACTTGCACAACAAAATTAGTATATTCATTAAGCAAAGGGTTTAAAAGCCAATGGTAAAAACTGGATGGAATGTCAAATTATGAAATTTCAGGCCTTTATGGCTTACATTTTACAGTATGAAAGGACTTTCTGCATCCTATACTACTAATGCAATTCAAGGATAAAAAAGTCCAATATTGTGGCTTTTAAATGAGGGTAACCTACAATATTGTGGCTTTTAAATATAGTAATTTAGTCATGTTTGTTTTACGAAAATTTTTGGAATGCTTTTTTTAAACAGCCTCTTTATGGGTACCTGAAGGAAAAAATTCAAGTTGCCACAAGGGTGTATTTTGATGAGAAGGATTTTGCAAGGACTGAAATCTTAGAGGTAGAGTATGACCAGTTTTTTCGGTTGTTCAGGCAATGGGATTTGCTAGTCAATGTGACAAAAGTTCTCTCCTTCAAACTTATTATCTGCAATCAGTTTATCTCATGTCTAGTCCATAGAACGTTTTTTTTTCAGACATTGGTCACTTCTTTTAACTATTAAAACCTCTCTTTTCTTTGTATAGGAATTATATAAAAGTTTGAATGTGCCCATTTCAGCAGGTCTAATGGAAGAGTCTTTTCTGTGTGTTGGTGAGGTTTAATGTGAAAATAGTTTACTTTTCTTTATGACATGTCAACAGCAACAGTTAAGGTTCACTCAAAAACCCTTTAAAAGGGACATAATTTTGAGTGGACCTTATTGTTGTTAACCTTTTCTTAGTTTTGACTTGCGTGATCAACAACTATATTTTTCAATGAAAACAAGAGAACACATTTGCATAATAATAGAGTTCAATTCCTGGAGGATTGAGTCAGTTTAGGGGTGAACAGGTTAAGGGACCTTCGTTATTTGCACAATGCAATACATACTTAATTGACCACTCCCCATAGGGGCTTTTCAGGGACAATGAAACACAATCAATGAAACGACAGAACAGAACAACATCAGCAACTGTTAAGAATCCCAACTGGCCGGAGGCAAACCAGTTGGTTATTTACAAGTGCAGCTGGGAACTTGAACCATGGACTACAAGGAACAAATGCAGCAAGTGGTCAGAACGTGTCTTGAACCCAGGATCTCCGGATCTCAAGGCAGGACCCTAACCACTGAGCCTCACTGCCTCCCTGTAAGGAAGCCGCCCTGTAAGGAAACCGAATGGGCTTTTAAAAATTTTCTTTCCTTGGAAGCAGGCTATGTGTTTTTTCTTAAACAAAGGGGCCAGGTTTTAAAAAATGTTGACCTTCCTAAAACTTTTATGGAAGCGGGATAGTTTTTTGGTGAGAACAACATGTGGAACCTGTAATTGTATTGAAATTCACCCAATAAATTGTGTCCCTAAACAAAGGGTAGTCACATCAAGGTGTGACAGGACTCACAGTCATCATCATCATCATCATTATTCATTATTTTGTTATTGTAGTTATTATTATAATTATTATTATTATAATTATTATAATTATTATTATTATTGTAAATTATAATGATGACGACCTTAATAATGAATTATTCATTTGCTATGTACTGTGTTTACAGAATTATCTGAAAATGAGCTGAAATCTTCCTGAATTTATATGTCCTCTCTCCCTCTCCTCAACCAGGTTGCAATGCACACTCCACCCCTCTGGGATCGATCCAGCACTCACAGTTACCCATGATATTTTTGCATTAATAGTTTGGCTACTATTTAGTTTTGGGTGTTCAAAGAAAGTATTACTTTTGTGCCTCACAGGTCTCTCGGTGAATGAATTAGTGACAAAATTTAGACACAAGGTGAGTAACTATTTTCATGGTGGTCACTCACGCAGTGATGGTGGTTATGGACGATAATCGTTCATAGTGCTTAAGGTGGTCTAACTAGATGCTCACAGTTGTCATGAGAGCCACATTTTTCCCAGTGGTCATGGTGGTCGTGTTGATTAAGGTGGTGTCCACGGTTGTGGTGCGTACTTGTGCAGCCGTGGTTGATCATTGTTCACAGTGCCCATGGTTGTCCAGATGTTCTTGGTGGTTGTGGTGCTCATGGTGTCCACATTGTTCCCAGTGGTCATGGTTAAGTCTAGGTAAATTAAGGTGGTCACTTAAGGACGTTCGCGCGAAAATTTTTCAACATTGATTTTTTTGTGAAACTTTTACCACTGTAAGATGCTGAGTTAGTTATGTCAGAAATGTAAAAAAATTGGGGGTCACCGACTTCGTTTTGGAGAGAACATGCCCGGAAAAACACACCAAAATGTGACAAAATCGGGCTTTGTTAGCGAATAAGGCCAGTGTCTGTAAACCCAAATATATTGCAATTAAATCTTTGAAGTGAAATCTTCTCTGCCAAATATTGTTTAAGTGGACTTATTAAGTGAATTTAGTCAACTGGTGAGGTTCCTTAAAGATCAAGTACGCATTTAGCAACCACAGTTTCACTCGCCTTGCAGCCGCAAGATGGCAAGATTTGATGTCCCGTGAGCAGAAATCTTGAATTTTTTTTAACTTCCCACATTGATTTTTTGTTCGTTTTTGGACAACGTGGAGATAATTGTAAATAAAATCCGTTTCTGGAAAGAAAAATAGGGGTCACCGAACGTCCAAGACCGTTAAATCCAGGCAAAGCTATAGCAATGGCCTTTTGCCCTATCATTTCTCATTTTATTACTTAGCGCGCGCGCTCGTGTATGACGTGGCGTGTGCATTTGCGTGCGCAGTAAGGATGCGCAGAAACAATTGGCGCGAACGTCCTTAAGCAGTCATAGTTGATCATTGTGCATAGTCTACCCATGTTGCTCTAGATGTTAATACAGCCTTCTCAAAATGTGTTTGAGGAGCAGGTTATAAGAAAAGTGGAGACGGCTTTGGTGAAAAAAGGTGCCCAAGTGAGTCCCCAAAGGGTGTGGGCATCTAGGGGTGTCTTAAGGCATGTCCCCAACTTTTAATTGGCTCCACCGAAATGATTAGTATTTTCTTCTTTTTCAGATTTTAGTTCTCTTTAAGCTGCTTCTCCTGGAGCGGAAGGTGATGTATTTTATTTTAATCCCTTACAATACAATACTACAATACATACTTAATGGACTAATAAAACACACTCGACAGTTTTGTAAGTGCACCTGCCACTTTTCACAGGTTTAATACTCATTACAAAACCGTTACTTACGCTAAACTTAGGCCTCATTAGGTGCGCACTGAGCGCCACAAGTTTATCAGTAGCTCGAGTTAAGGACCTTTAAACCAAGTTATCAAGCTTACGAGGTAGAAGGTAAATGTGAGTTTTCGTTGAATTTCGTTGCATCCAAAGTGCCATAGACCAGTTAGACGTGCACTAAAATTGCTATTATCTCTTTACAGGTTTTATTCTATGGTTTTCCTGTTGGAAGTCTTTGTGCACAGCTTGTCTCACTGGTTTCTCTTTTTCCAAGTATGCCTTAATTTTCTCCTGTCTATCCTTTCTAAATTTTGGTTGAGTCTGCTGAGCAGGAAGGAGCTTTAGCAGATGTTTGTTTTGGCAGTTCGGGAACTCGCAAACAAGGGGTGAAGCTGCAAAAACGAGCGGTGAAGCCGCATTTAGGGAATGGTGTGGAGAGAGGAAACCCCTCCTAACCTCGGCACTTTTTCGCCAGCTCCATAAATGGAAGTGGTGAGATTGTATAAGATAAGTGAATCACAGGTCTTGTCCTACAAGACTTATTCCACTTGCGTGGGATGTTGAAACCTACAACCCAACCCAACCCACAAATTGTTCAAAACCACAAAGGGGTAAATTCCTTAAAAGAGATGACCTGTAACTCATTCCTGTATCATATGTGTCCAAGACAGCAAAATAGTGAATGTACGCTCGATATGAAAAACGCTATAAAATGTCCGCCAAACCAGGTGTTAAGGTGAACGTCACATTGTTGTTAAAGTGATCAATCATTTATAACCCATGCGCGGGAGCCCATGCCTATATATGGCGTACAACTTCATTGTATTTGTGGAACGCCGTTATTTTACAGACCGAGTTATTTTTAGAATGATTTCACGGGAAACTTGTCTTTTCCAGCTAATCACAAATCTTGCATGAAAAATTATTAGCAGAGCTTAGGCTCTATCCATGCGAGAAATTTGGTTATCACATCAGCGTACGCCCGTCCGCCCGCCCAGACAAACTTTCGGGGTAGAGGTGGGGATGGGAGTGTTCGAGCAATTTTCCTTGGCGGGAAATTGCCTGGCAGCGTTGCATTTTGCAACCCGCGTTTTTGTGGCGGGAAATCATGTTATATTAGTGACGAGCAACGGGATAAAGAGCAGGAAAGAGCACGAGAGAAGAGGCGGCGAAATTTGAGAAATTTAAGTGAAGAAAGCTTCGAGATGAGCTGAAGAAGGAGAGGAAAAGAAAATTTCAATGAAAAACACCGTAAAGCTGGGATAAATAGAGCGAGAGAAAAAAAAAACATATTTACAACGGTTAGCTTTCAGGTAATGTTTTCCTTGTTAACGCAATCCTCGCTGCCTCACATATTTTGTAAAACTCGCTGAAAAAACGAAGATGGCCTGAAATTGTTTGCAATTCCGTGTTGACTGAGATTCTGGTATATTTAAACAATCATATACCACGTCGCCATTCAAGCCTACAGCAGACATTCTTGTAATCATTGTCTATTTCGTCTGACATATTATAACCGAGCTCGACGCCGTATAAATTTTTAGTATAATTGCATGTATGGGTTATTGACCAAACGTGAGGTCAAGATAGCTGGATATTGGCCAAGCTCTTTTTTAGACGAAGTCGAGGTTCATAAACACGCTAAAAAAGAACGAGACCAATATCCAACCATCTTGACCGAACAAGCTTGGTCAATAAAGAATTATTATATGGCCATAAACACCAAAAAAAAAAAGATCTTTGATCTTGCGGGACCAAGGGGAGAAATCCCGAGCGGGCAGTATAGCTCCATCTTGCCCACCCGGATAGCCAATCACAGCGCGGGATTTGGCTCATCTTGCCCGCTCACGGAGCTGGTCATATAATGAAGGCGATTATTGAAAATTCTCTGCGCTGATTGGTTGCCGTTGAGGTGATTATTACGCGATAATTACCGAAGTGGTTTTTTCAAAAAGACCGTAAGCTGTTTTGTCGAGGTGACAGACGAAAAATTTGTTTTAAAGAAAATTCATATTTTTCAAATAATCACCTATCTAATTATACTAAAACAATTATTCACCTCACGCTATCTAATTATACTAAAACAATTATTCACCTCACGCTCGGTGAATATCTGTGACTCGACTTCGTCTCGGTTTTTATTCACCTCGCCTTCGGCGAATAATTGTTAAGTATTGGATGGCAGTACATTTATCTGCAACGAATGTGACTTGTAAGCAATGTTTGGGACAGTTTAGGTTCTTTTTGGCCAGATAAGACTTTGAAAAGCGGTTTAATAAGCTTGAACCTGCGATTTTCCGCAAAGTCTCCGATAGCGATTGAGTTATAACAATCATTTGTCTTGTTTGTCACGCTTTTTTGAGGCCTTCATCATTACTGTGGCGACTGTCGTTTCGATTTATAGGCTTTTTATGTGAAATGGATTTCCAGTCGTGAGCTGCTTTGTTTGACTGTGAAATTGCAGTCGAGTAAGCAAATAACTACGCTTTAGCTTGACTTTTTGCTGTAACTTGTTCTAAACTGAAGAGAGAGTGTAAAGATTATCAGTCAAACGGAAAATGACGTGAAAGAAATTACTGTGCATGTAATCTCAGTTTTAATTGTTGATTAAACTTGTTGGTTATCGTTTGCAAGGCTTGTTTGTTAACTGCTGTCATCTCAGAGGTGTTTGATCACTGTGAACTGTATACACTAATGACGATTAATTTTGTACTTTATGCAGAAGCATAATTATTTCCATATATACTATATTGCTTTTAAAAATTTCGGGAACTCCGCTTTTAGGCTTGGCTAAATCTATATATTACCTATGGGATTGAGAATGGTCACTCGTGCAAGCCTAATCTTTTTTTAAAAACTTGTCTAAAAATAAAATCTTATGTTAATGGCACCCATTGGGAACTGGGAAAAATCCGAGCCTCAGATGAGATTCGAACTCACGACCCTCCATGATGCTAGTCGGAAAATCCGACTGGATCACGTAGGGTTGTGAGTTTGAATCCCATCTGGGGCTCGAATGGATGCCATTACATTTCATTTCATATGTGTAAGTCATTCTCACATTCGCTGTCGAAAAATAGCCTGATCTGTGAAAATTCCGTTACATAGACCCCAGTCCTCCTGATAATTTCAGGAGCCCACATTTAATGTCATCTTGTTATTAATTTCCTGACTAGAAATGATTCAAAGTGGTTTAGCATATGCTGTGCCCCCAAGAGAGAGCAAAGTGGACAAATCTCAAAATGTAGGTATACAAATGAAAATGAAAATGAATAAAATTAGTGCGGAAATAGTACACCGCCGACAGTCCCGTCAGTGCCCTTCTCCACTTCTAAAAATCGTCATCTATCATTCATGATTCACCCATTCCCTCCTGAGGGTGAGATTCTGGGAGACCTCTCGGAGACATCTCGGGAACATCTCGGAGACCTCTCGGAGACCTGTCGGAGCAGAGTAGAGAACCAACAAACTCAACCCACATATGACGCCAAGTCTGGGAATCAAACCTCCGGCCATATTGGTGGGAGGCCACTGCTTTCACCACTGAGCCACCCCTGCTACATATAATCACAGAAAAGAAGACTCAAACCTTAAGGGGGGAAATTTTAAACGTGTCAACACGCCATACTAGGGAGGTTCCGAGAATTAAGCTGAATACCTATGGCTAATTATTTCTAAGGAAGGAAGAAAGCGTATTCTTAAAAAAATACTAGTAGCTTTCCCGATCTCATTAGGCAAGGTATTCCACTCATTAACAACTCAATTAAAATAATTATACTTATAAACGTTCGCTCCAAAATTATCGATAATAATTCGTACCGAGACTTTTATGAGTATTGATTCCTAGGATCCGTACCTGTTCTTTCGGGAAACGTTAATCCACTTAACTGATTAAGTGTAATGTGAAGTGCTAGTTTTGTACCCCACATGAACCATGTGAGCGTTAGCCCTACTAATGGCAATGGGCCCTCACAAGGACAGAGAAAAATTCTGACCAGGGTGGTATTTGAACCCACGACCCTCGGGTTAGATCACCGCTACTCTAAATCCTTCTGCCCTTATGTTAAGTTGCAACTGATACGGGCTCCTTTTCGGAATTGTCTAAAAAGCAGGCGACAACAGAAAAGTATTGATGGTGCAGTGTTTCTGCGTACCAGCAATTTTCAAACACTGTTGCATGATTTTTGCTAGTAATACTAACATCATTCAGTATTAGCAGCACTAGTATCACTTAGAGGCTCTGGGGAATAAATATAAGGATTTGTATGAGTTTATTCCCCAGAGCCTCAAGATGATGCCTTTTGTTTCGGACTGAATTTGTCAATTCCGTAAAGTTGTGGAAACTGTTAGAGGAAATGCACTTGTGACGCTCGCTTCTCGTAACATGTTGAAAAATGCGGTTTAGGAGTTGTTAATTAAAGTGCACGGAAAAATCTGAGCTGACTGGACCTTAAGGGAACGTTCTGTTTTGAAGACCAAAAAGTACGAGAAAAATTCCATTTAATGATTCCAGACGTTTCTGTATAGTATCTGTAGTTGTTACGTATTTAGATAATACACTTGGATTATTGTAAACAGAACTTCGGACTTATTTTAGAACATTATTGAAATTAACAGATGTTCACCGCTAATGTACAGAAAAGTTGTGTTTCAGACGGTTTTCCAGTTTCATCCCTTCTTGCTCCGTCTCACTTACCAGGCTGTGTTCCACCCGCTTCATGTAACCGAATGCGGCGAGGAATTGTCGGAAGATGTATTTGGTTTCCCATTAGCAATTTTCACAAAGGTAAGTGATATGATTCGAAATGCCGATCAGTTAGGTTATCCCGCGTTAGAAAGATCACTGAAGGATGCGGGTAAGGAAAAAATTGAGGGTTACAGAGATAGGGAGGCCCGTTTCCGGTCACAGGATAAGTGAATGTTTCCGAAAATGTCGGCGTAGGAAACCGGCGCGCTCCATCACGAGTAATTTAAAGTGGGGTTGCGCTGGAGGTACCATTTTACAATTCAGTCACTTATGCTTTTACACGAGGTCTTGTAGATGTGAACGAAAAGGAAAACATACTTCCTCGAGATGACATTAAAACCCTTAACGATCTCGTTATTCCGTATATAGTGTTACAACGGCATGCTATTCTCTTGTAATTCTCGTTTGTTTATCCAGTAGCTATATCACGTTACGTTATCATTCCTTCATAACATGTGGATAACATATATCCTGTAAATTTGTTAGATCTCCAAATAAACCTGATGAACGGTGGTATTGGCCAGCCGAAATATCGTTAAAAACATACATTTTCGCATTGTTTTACAAGTCGTGCAGTAGTCTACTTGACTTTCATAAATACGTTTTAATCAATTATAACTGATCACGATCTTCTCTGATCCAACGCTGTGCAAGACTTATCGTCCTCGGTTTTTGCAAAGTTTTTAAACCGCAACTTCATTAAACCATAGTTAGTTTCCCCTCTATTAACTATGATTAAACCCTATTGTCCCTTCTGCATGTCTGTCTTGGATTCGACTGACATAACACCATTCTGATTTCAGAACTCGATATTTCATCCTTATTTATGTCTTCAACAAATGGATTTATTAAAGAGCCCCAGTGTTCGTAGTTTTGTGGTTGGAGCCTCAAATTACTTGTTTAAACGGCAAAAAGGATTGTCGGATGTTTTAGTGGACGTAAGTGCGTTTACTTATTCTTATATTTTGTGTGGACGAGAGCATTTTTTGTCATAATTGGAAAATGACGTCATCCAGATCCTCACATACGGTAAAAACCAATACGGGTTTTTCATGTTCACCGCAAGCGCGTGAATTTTTTGATTTGGAAATACGACCTATAATTCTCCAGTCATTTTCCTTGGCACCTCAGGAAACGTGGTTTCCGCATTTGTTACCAGCTGCGTGTTTCCGGCGCTTTGTACTCGTTGTTTATTTCCCGCCCTATAGGTAAGTTGCATGTCGTTGTGTTTTTTTGCATTTGGCACCCATTTTTACCGCCCGAGATAAATTAGACTGGGACACTACATCGCGCGCGTTTCTTTTTCCCACCATTTCATTCCTATTCTAC
The DNA here is from genome assembly GCF_036669935.1 of Montipora foliosa. Classification (NCBI taxonomy): domain Eukaryota; kingdom Metazoa; phylum Cnidaria; class Anthozoa; order Scleractinia; family Acroporidae; genus Montipora; species Montipora foliosa. Next base: position 9,123,703 of record NC_090876.1, read on the forward strand.
TCCGTCCCTCCCTCCCTCCCTCCGTCAATGTTGGCCCCAAACGAGGTCATGTCATAACAAGAAGTACTTGAGGGCGCTGACCACGTTCAACATTGACAGAGGGAAGGGGGAGGCAGGAGGTGGAGTATGGAAAGGCCAGTGTCGCCGTGAAATATATTTTGCGTCTCATAATTGCCTAAAAAAGGTTGGAAGTATCCAAATCAATTTGTCTAGGATTGTAATCCGCAATTTCATGGTACCAGTTTGTTGCAGTAAACACAAGTTGCTGGTAACTCCTGCGCTTTTGCACGTGTTCTGTTTTTTTTTCCTCCCACGCACACTTTGCATCAGTTTATTGCGCCTGTCATTAATTTTGTCCTTCCCACTCCCGTCACCAATCTCCTGTTCCAGTGCTCGATTCAGAGCGCGTGTATTTTTGCACACGTTTCAAAGATTGTGGTTTCGTCTAGTTTACCAACCCTAGGGCACTTGGTAACAAAGATTAGCGATAGAAGACGACGTTTCGAAGTTATCTTAACTTCATTTTCAAGTCATTCAAATAACGGTCGTTTGAAATTGTAATTGAAATTGAAATTAAGCGTTTACAGTGTTGTTCGTCAGCCAACGAATCAGTGTGCGATCAGTAAAGTGTTTCATCATGTGAATACTTTCGCTGCGCGTTTTGAGTCTGATTGAGTATTCAATTTTGGTTTTCTCCGACGGATAAATAGCATTTCGTAAATGAAATATTCCAGTTTCCCCTTGCATTTTTCAAACCGAAAATTTTCTTGGTCTCTTCTGCATGTTCGACCCCATGGCACATCACTTTACATGTGTTCTTCACTTGATTGATGGGTAGTGTAACCGATATAATGTATATCGGCACTTAGTCCCTGTACTTCAAACGTTAATATTCTCCTTGTTGTCTGCGTTCGTCTTACGCCCTCTTTCTCTTTGCCTTTCCAACAGCTTCAGAACGGCGCTGTTGAGATTCACGATCCTCAACTCGATGAACAGCTTTCGTTGTCAACCGCTGATCTGAGGTTCGCAGACTATCTTATTCACCACGTCAACGACTATGTTGAAAAAGGCGAACAAGAAGCAGGTAGGGTTTACTGAATGAGCTTTTTTTTTGGTAAAATTCAACATATGTTTCTCTCCTCCTTTCGAAGAAGGACGATAAATCGTGATCCCTTTTCTGCACCACTTGTTTTGGACGTTAAAAAGCCACACATTCTTGGAAAAGAGTGGAGGACACCTGGTATTTTTAGAAAGGAGTCATCTGTGAATTCCTCCGAACTTTTAAAGTGCTACTATGATTAGATTTTTATCCCTTGAATCTTTGGGTTTTATCACATAGAATTCCAATAAAGATTAATAACGCATTTGATCGTTTGGAAATATCTGTAATGGTTCCGGAGATATTTAAATTTGAAGATTGTGTAAATATGCAAATGAGAGGACTGATGACGTCATTCAGTCAACCATTATAACATCAAGTATATCAACAGAGCTACCTCGGTCAATTTGCAGCAGAGACCATTAGAACTTGGTAGGGTAATATTTCTAAAAGCAACACACCTGCGGCCTTAAAGAAATTGGTTCCCATGGCAACTTACTGTATTCCAGTCCCCTCCAACCTGTTTTCAATATCTTTGATGATCTAAGCTAGAAAAATATTTAATAAGGCCACAAACTCCACCCAACATATGTATATGGTATATGCTTGCAGGATCATGCAGATGAGGCACCATTGGCAAATATCAAAATAGAACGCCAAAGGAGGCCAGCAATACCTGTAATATCAGGGAGGTCTGGTACCCAGTATGTTGCCATGGTAACAAAACTGCTGTGCTCATTTTGTGGAGCACATCTAGAATATAACTGCAAAGAATCAAGCATTTCTGATTCAAATTGGCTGAGATATCGTTTTTCATCGTATTTGATTAAAATTCAGTTGAGTTTATGACGTCATCACTTGGCTAATTTGCATATTATAAAAACTTAAATATCTCTGCGATATTTGAAAATAGTAAACAGCATTCTTCTTCTCGTACAGAGTACATGTTTATGTCTTAAAATAGCTTACATGGGAAAGATAAGAATTTCGTTATAGTAGCACTTAAAATATGATTGTCAACTTGGAAGACTGCAAATTGTTCTATAAATAACTCTGACAAAATCCCCACATGAAGTAAAGTGACCCCTGACTTTTCAGCGCCACTCACAACGTAGCAGCTTTTAAGAATCCCAAGAAACTGGGACTAAACTAGTCGGCAATTTAATTACAAGCTCAGCTACGAAGTTGAATCAAGGAATACTGGGCACATGGATCTTCGCATCTCAAGAAAAGCAACCTAACCACTTGGCTGCGTTGCCCTTATCTTTATAAAAGCCTGTTGTAAACCAAGCAGAAAATGTTCTCAAACAACTCGTTGCGGCTTGATAGAGACAGAAAACGTCAAGCTTTTCCAAATAGATCTGTCGACCAGTGGTAGTGAATCGCAGTATGTTAAAAGTAATTGAGAAATTTGTCTGTTTTGTTTTTCTGTTAAATCAGGATGGGATGGCAGCGAGGAATGGATCAGGGCACAGTTTAAAATGTATCTTTTGTCTTTATTATCCACGATTCAACACACTGGTATGTACAGCCACAGCAGCTCATATGACCTAATTTCCTTTTTTTATCATACACTCGACAAAATAACTCGATTTTAACTGGGAGACAAATGGGCTTATTATATATATAGAATAGTGGCATCCTCGTCTCGAAGAGGCAATGGTTAGCGCTGGGGATTTGGGCAGGATCTTGTATGACTGTGTAGCCTGATCCTGGAATGGCAGTCTCTGTTGCAGGTGGCGCAGACGTGCCTTGTGGAATTGTGCGCAGAGGCTGTGCATTCTTTCCTCGCCACTCTCTTGCATGTAGCTTGGACTCTAGCATTTGCTTCCGCCTTTGAAAAACCCACTTTGACACTTTGCCGCCATGTATCTCAGTGTTTGGCGATGTCCTCCCATGCACTGGTGTCGATTAGTGCAGGTCGCAAGTCTTGCTTGATGACGTCCTTGTAGCGCAGCAGCGGTCAACCCACGCGACGAATGCCCTACCTGCAGTTCTCCATAAAGGATTTCTCTTGGTAGGCGGTCAGGCTCCATGCGATGTGCATGGCCGAGCCATCAAAGGCGTCACTGAATGAGCGGTGATGGCATGCTCAGTGAGCCAGCGCGCTCCAGGCCCTTGTTGTTGGTGACTCTGTCCTACCACCTTATGTGCAGCAGGTGCCGAAGGCAGCAGAGATGGAATCCACTGAGTCGCTGCTCTTGTCTGGCATACGTCGTCCACGACTCGCTGCCATAAAGGAGAGTTGACCAGGACACAAGCTTACACACATCTTGGTCCTTTCGCTCAACAGGTCATTGCCCGCACTGACTTGTTGAGTTTGGCCATGACGGCAGCTGCTTTGGCGATCCTGAAGCTGTTGTCAGCATCGAGTGAAGTCGAGCTTGACACGGCCGAAGTAGGTGAAGGTGTCCACAACCTCCAGCCCCGTGTTGTCGATGGTGCTGACTGGGGGGGATTCAGCACCTTTCACCAGGATGTTGGTCTTCCTGAGACTGATTGTCAGCCCAAACTCCTTGCAGGCGTGGGACAGTTTGTCTACCAGATGTTGGAGGCCCTCCTTGCTGTGGGGTGTTAAAGCAGCGTCGCCTGCAAACAGGAGCTCCTGTACGAGCACCACGTAAGCTTTGGTTTTGGCGTGGAGTCTGGCGTCTGACCTCGTCCAGACGTAGACACCTTCTGTACAGTCTACAGAGGCATACTGGAGCAGGATTGAGAAGAAAAACCCGAAAAGAGTTGAAGCAAGGACACAGCGTTGCTTTACTCCACTGCTGACTGGGAAGGCGTTGGAGGTGACCCCATCGAAGCAGACCATACTCTGCATGTCCTGGTGAAAGGAGGTGATGATCGCCGGGAGCTTTGGAGGGCAGCCAATCTTCTGGAGGATCTTGAAGAGCCTGCTTCTGCTCACCAAGTCAAAAGCTTTGGTGAGGTCCACCAAGTCCAGGAACAATGGCTGCTGCTGCAGGGTGACTATGTTGGCATCTCTCATGCCTTGGGGGATGTGACCTTGCTCCCAGCACAGGCAGAGGAGCTCATGAAGCGGTTGTGGGATGGTTTGCTTCCCATGCTTTAAAACTTCCGGCGGGATACTGTCCTTCCGCGGTGCCTTGCCAGATCTAGCTGGTACCAGTGGCGGGACCGAGGGTGTCTGTGGTGGCAATCAGTGAGTTCCTCACGGCAAAACCTACGCCGTACTGCCTCAGCTCGTCTTGGGACAGGCCTTGCCAAAAGAAGGTGTATTCTCTTTCCATAAGTGACCCACTGTCGGCCAGCCAGGTTTCCTGGAGACAGGAAATGTCGATGTTGAGGCGTGCCAGCTCCTTGTTGGTGATGGTGGTCTTGCGGGAATCATCCATTAGATGAAGGTCTGCAAAGAGACCAGGGCACATGGTGCGATTGTTCCAGCTTGTGATTCGAAGAGCTGGAGTCTTCGTAGTTTTTGCTTTTGACTGCTTGGTGCAAGTACTTGCTTGCTTGTCGGGAAGGTCCATTAAGCTCTACGCACCCGGTAGAGAAGGCAAGCAATGACGGGGCGGGACCTTACTGGATGGAGGCTGCCCAGCTTGAGGCGGGCGGTAGCCACTCAATGAAGCTGCAAGGGCTTCTCCCATTGTCAGATGAGACCCCTGGCGCTCCTTCTTCCGCCAATCAGTCGGAGCTTAGAACCGGTAAACTGCCTCGTCACGTGTTGCGCTGGGGTCTTGTGGCATCGCTGGAGTGCCCTCTCCATTTTGCGCTAAGCTTTGAAATCAGGATTTACCTTCCCCTAGATGGGCTGCCTTCACAGGCTAAGAGCCATCTACCCTGCGCAACTGGTTTTAAGCCGCCAGTGGCTTCGCCTTCGCCCCTTCTCCTGTCGGTGGTGCCAGTTCCGTCGTGCGGAGGCCAGAAGTTGAACTTAGCTGACAGAGGATCTGAGAGTCGCACGCCATTGGGAGCATGTGGAGAGGTTGTGAGAGCCCAGCCTTACAACCCACTCCCCGGCTATAACAGCCGAATATAGCAAGAATTTTATACGATAAACCTTGCATTTGCTATATTTCACATGTGAAGAAAGTGATACGTTCAATCAGCTTCGTGTATAGCATTCTTCACATGTGAAAAATATAACCAATCACCGTCTAGAGTAGAATCACTAAGCCAAGCGGAGCAAAGCATTCAAATAGCTTTCGAGAATCAGCACCCGCTCGAAGTTTGTGTTTCGAAAACATGGCTTCGGCTTCCCGGTTTGTTCCACTGGCAATCAAAAAAGGAGGAACATTCAACGTTTCTATAAATAGTGTAAGACAACAGAGTCCAAATTTGTCTTTGCACAGAGCGAAGCGCCGCAATTACATGATTGAATCTGACAGTGATCGATTAGGGACAAGCGAAAGGATTTCACACTTTGAAATGCGACTTCTCCCGTATTTTCCAGTTATTCTTGTTGCTGGACTGGAAACCGTATTTGTTTTGTTATTACGCTCGCTCACGTAGGTCAGTCTTCAATGTTTTGCTGTTCTGCATGCAAGCTCATGGCATCGGGAAAAATTTAAGTGATTCCAAGTATGTTTAATATTCGTTATTGCGTTCTGACGAAGGAGGACGCATCCTTATCGGGTATCGATCGTGACGCCATGCAATTTCAGGGTTTGGACGCCATCGCGGACTGGCTGGCCGAAGGGCACACATCACCTCGATCTGATGTGATTGTGACTCTGTCATGCCTCGACATCGGGTTCGTATCGCAATGCCCGCCCCATGCCCAAATCAAAGCGGTAAAAATTCCCCTTATTTCCACATGCTTTGCAGTTGTGCGTGTTGGTTGCTCGGTCGTTTTCTTCGCTGTTTTCCCAAAGGTAAGTGAAGTTGTGTTGATTTATGCGAAGTATAACTTGCAAAATAAAATATGACCATAAAAGCTACCTATCAGAACATCAGAAAGCTGTGTAGTGGTGTGTTGAAAACAGACACACTTTCCCTGAATATTTCTGGGCAATAAGAACAATAAAACATATCATCTTACTAGGCATCGAACGCACTTTACTAATCCATGATTACTACTAGTATATATAATAAACAAATTACAGCACACAAAGTGCTTTGTACGGATTTTTATTCACTCGTTGCAAAACTTTGGAAAACTCAATCCTTCGCTGCGCTCACTCGTTCGTTTTCCAAAGTTACTGTATTGCAACTCGTGAATAAAACTGATCCGTGCGTCGCACTTTCTATGAAGTAATCTATATTTATCAACTGAGTTGAAGCGGTAAATTGACCTCCATAAAGAGGTTCGAAAGCTGACGTTTCCAGCGTTCCCCCTTCGTCAAGATTCGAATTTCTATGGTGGTCAATTTACCATAGCGTTTTCTGCGCTTAGCCCCGGCAGCACATATTTCCTTTTGACTTCGACAAAAGAAAAGCATTTAACGAAGTTTTTTGTCCGGTTAGATGGCGAAGGAATGACAAACTACAATGAGCAGTTTGTGGAGGCCTGGAAACAAACCACAAACTTTCGAGTGTGGCAAGAAAAAGAGCATGCTGGGATTGATGACGTACATGCTGGGTAATCACGTGATAGTTGAAAAGAGCAGAGTATTTCTGAGATAACCAAGGAATGATATTTATTTTAGCATTTGGATTTGTTTATAGGCATCCATTTCAAGGTCACTTAGGATTGTCTGATATAAAAATACGACTGGCGAAGTAAGTGGCGTATTGTGCGCATGTGTCCTTGGGCCAAAAAAACGATAATTGGGTGGAGGGAAAAAAGGCTAATTCAAAGGCAATTTTTGCTGGGTAGAAAAGAATTGTAAGACGCCACCCATACGAGAGCAAAATTTGTATTACCCCAGAAATAACTGTTGACAGCAAAGAGACAGGTTTCTCGAAGCCTGATTAGCGCTAACCGTTGGCTAAGTGGTATCAAAACCTATAGGTTTCATCATATTGAACGCTGGTTAGCGCTAACCATGCTTCGAGCAACCCGGGCCAGACATTTACCAAATACTATTATTAAATGCAAGTAAAGGGCTCATACAAGAAATGTTATTCTATTTCCATTTGAGGTTTTGCACCAAATAAATCTCAATTCCACATAAATCTGGGGTACGTTGTATGGAATGCATGAGCAAATGAAAATGTCCCATAAAAATTGCCACACAGAATTGCTGCTGTAAATGAGTTGTTGATTCATCATTTCACACAAATTGTTGTTTTTCTTTGTGTTTTTTAGTGTCGTGCAAGATGTGGCCTCTAAATCTGAGAGAGGCCGCAGAATTGAACAGGCTGTGAGTCAGACAAGTATGGTAGTTGGTAGGGATAATTTTCTGTTTGTCTTCAAAAGAGGTAGCGTAGCTTAGGGGGGAGGGTATGGGCTTGTAACGCAGAGGGCCCGGTTAAATTTTCACTATCACAAGTGGGAAGACGTTCCATAAAAGGAGTCGCTTCCCTCTTTGAATTCGCATCATATATGACTGAATTATCCAAGATGGCGATAAAATGCAAAAACAGACGAGTTTCTTAAAGATATTTCGTGGTGATAAAGGTGACGGGGCAACTTAGAAAGAAGACAGGGAAACAACGTTTTGTGCAATATTAAGGGCAGCTTTCCTTTAGGAGATTTAACAAATTCTCGTAGAGCTTTTTAGGCGTCTACGTTTGATGGAGAAATTATCTTCATGAGGGTACCGCTTCTTTACAAGGTTATCGCGTTTCCGAATGGTCACCATTGCAGCCCTTTTTAGTGTTGTCACGCAACGTTTGTGGGAACGAGTTTTGCGTGACGACTCTAAAAACGGCGGCCCTTTACGTTCCTTTGGTGACGTCACATGGAGGCCTTGAGTCTTTAAACAAATGATCAGTTGGTAAATTCACCTCACAGTTTCAATACACTGTCAGGCAGGCAACGATTGAGATTGAACATTACCGGCCAACAAAGAAATTTATGGTACCAGTTAGGAGAATTAACTTTTAAATCATGGAAGTGAAAGGATTAATGACGTGATCATCATATTATTTACCTGCCATTTGTGAAAAGATCTATTCATGTGTTTACATTGTTCTTGTGAAGGTATCAATAAATTAAACTATCTAAAAATCTTCTTCACAGCCCCTCTTCATCCTGTTGTATAATCATTTGCAGTTTTTTGGCACTTTCAGCAATGTTTGTTAATCTCAATTACTTTCCAAGCGTATTTCTAAACACGTCCTCGCTTTCATGTTGCAGGTAGTGCAATTAACAGCGCACGTTCGTTTGTGACGTCATGGTTAACAGCCAACACCCAACCACACCCAGAAGAATTAGCAGAGACGAACAAAGAGGAAGAAATTGAAGAAGACAAAAAAGACACGAGTACCCTGGATGACATACAGTCTTCCAAGAAATCATAGCAATTTTGTGAAGGCTAGGAAAACATTTTTTACTTTAGTTTATCCTTTCGTCTCTTCCAAACTGGTTTAGGCGACCGAACTAAAATTCAGTGCCTGCACTGAACGGCGTAATTCAAAGACGTAGTAAAATATACTGAATAATTAAATATGCATTTAATACAAACAAATCAATTATTTACACGACCCTTGAGTGGGGTCAATTCTTTTAGAAGGAACTTAAGTTGTTCTTTCGATGTTAATTTCCGTGGGATCTTCAGTTGATTTACAGCGGTTGGCGTGGCTTGGAGAAGAAAATCTCGAAATCCTTGGAACGTTCCTGACTCAACCAATCGGACCTTTATCCTGTCAATGCAGCCGCCATTTTCCCGCCGAATCTGATAAAACGGGTTGACTTCACGTAGCGCTTTGTCTAGCTGCAAAGGATACATCACAGTTTGGACATTAGTCGAAATCAACCGGTTAAGGAAGCAAATTAAAGAGCATCGACACTATAACGAAAAAGGAATAATAGTAGGCAACTCCTGCAGAATGAGTTTTGAACAACCAAAAGGCGACCATTTCATACCCTACGGCATCATGAAGCCTAATTCATGAGAAATCAGTTGAGGCCTTCCCTTTTTTCTCCATTTGTCCTAGAATTTTTTTTACACTCGAAAGTGTGAGTCGGTCGGACGACGGTAATTGGAGGATAAAAAAAAAAGAACGTCCTTGTAATTACCACTTCTGCAAGGGCTTCCGATTCGGCTGCGTTTCGCTGGAATCCCTCTGTTTCTATGAAAATCACATAAAATGGCTTGACACCGGAGCCGAAGGCAACTAGTCCATATTGCTGCACGCTTGTTCCCAGAGAGCCTAGTAAAAATTCCAGAAGAGTGCTTTCTGCGCAGGTGTAATCCACTAGGTGAATCTTCTCGCCCCTTCTTCGTATTACTGTCGTGACTGCTTCGTACAACATAGTCTTGGTCATTTTCTCGGAGCGCATGTTAAGAAGTTGGCCTTGTCTGTATTGAAATTCTATCACCGGACACTCGTTGTGAAAGCGAACCACCTTAACAACATCTCCGATCCTGTAACGGCAAAGGCCACCCAGTGTCGTTATTACTAACTCGTAGAGGTGTCCTATCTTCAGTTCCCCGCCAAAGAGAGTCTAAAATGACAAAACTTGTCATGGGAACATCAACAATTCATTTGTACTCTCTCTTTCCTTGATTACAAATGTATCAACATAAATTGAAAAAGAGAACTGGTTGCCTGCCATATTCCAAAATTGCCACCATTTAGTATTCTTTTGTTTGATTGCAAATTGGCCCTTTTGGCCTCGTTCAAGGTTAATTTTTTTTTAATTTTACGTTTGAAAGCGAGGCCAAAAGGGCCAATCATGTCAATCAAGGAAAAGAATACTAAATGGAGACCATTTTGAAATAAGGTATATAAGGGCAAGTAGGAAAATACGGGCAAAAGTGCTGCTCTAGATGAGATGAGAATCTATCTCATTTTTCTCTTTAAGTAACTTGGATTAAAGTCTTTCCCAAACTAACTTAAAACGAAAAAACGCAGTATGATGTGCGAGACCAGGACATATAAGTTCCTTAAGTTTCTGGGAACCCAAAAGAAGAATGTGAAACGAATTTCGGGAAGATTTCGCGATTTGTGAACGCACCACACTGTGACGGTTCGCGATCCCCTGGGTCTCGCGAGATAGCGAGGAGAAAATAAGAGAAAACTAAGGGTAAAACAACGTATTTCACACTCCTTCCCACAAACCCGCAACACAGCATAAATTTTTAGTAAACGCGTACGACTTTAATTAAAGATAAAAGTTAACTACAAGTAAAACAGTTACGACAGTTACTATCTCTAAATTAACTAATCTTACTTAGATTTATTTAATGCTAATATATACTTCAACGACAATACGTACAAAATGAACTAAATACTTTACTTTAATATTTACGGACAATAAGTTCAGTTCTTCGTCAGCCTTCGTGCCTTCTCAAGGTTCTTGTAAGTCCAACCGGCTAATCCTGCAACCATCCACTTCCACTTTCAGCAAACCAACGAACGTAGTCACGTCTTCTATCAGTCCACAAGACTCTCACTTTCGTCGCCGAACTTTTCCTCCAAAAACTTCCACTATAAATATATTTGCCACCGCCGACAAAGGAGTTTTGTCTGGGAATTTCGCGGTCGGCTCCCACCAATGACTCTTGGCAGTGTTTCTCTTTTCCACTTTCTTTAAACTTTCACCTTTCCACTTTGGCTTCTCTCCGGCTTTTCCTTCTTGTCAACTGACCTTTTTCCACCCGCCTTTACAAAACGCTACTTACATTTATATCTTTACATAACAATGCACTCCACATCAACACTTATTGAAAAACCTATTGTTAAATACCCTAACGAACCAATAGTTACAAAAGCAGCTCCACAATAGAGACTTAAAAGAACAAATAGACTAACAAACTATTCTCTAATGTACTAATTGCGGTAGACTACGATACGAAATTAACACTAAGTAATTAACACGAGCGGAATAAACTATAAACTAACGAAACAAAGAATTAAAGAAAAAGGAATTTTGTGACACACACCCGAAACTGACAATGTTTTTTTGTTATCTAATCACTCTGCAGTGAAACGAAAACAAAATAATTTATAACTTAGTATAAGGAAGAAAACACCAGTCATAGGAGGGGGCATCTCGTTTATTGATCAGACATAAATTGCCCCATTTCGCATGCCAACGAAATCTACATACCAGCACAAAACTATCTTACAATAACAACGTGAAAAATTATATATTTTTTTTCCGACTTCACTCTAGTCCTCCTTTATTGAAAAACGTACAATATAGAAGTTCGGATAAGATTTTCCTATTTTCTCTCAATCGTCGGCATTACCTATAACGGTTTGTGTATTGCTATTTTTTTCTTCATGGTAACGCTAAAATAAGGGAACAGTTCTTTGTTCACCTTAAGCGACTTAAGCGGCTTCGCGGCTCAGTAATAGGGAGCTTTATGAACGACGACGGAAACGGTAACGAGAATGTCATCTCAAAATATAAATTCGCCTTATTGTAATCCCTTCCGACTATTCCAAGCTTTTCAACATGACAGTGGTGTTGCAGTCCCTTAAGAATGAAACTGATATGAGTCGCGCTTAATTTAGCGGAGAAAATGAAAATTTATCTCCAGTTTTTGTTGTTTTGCTGAAGACGGCAAAGAAATAGACAAATATAAAAACGCACGTGCAGGGTGTGCAAAACTATCGTTTTTACACACTGAATATGCAAATTTGTGACGTTCTCGTTACCGTCGCCGTTGTCGCTACCTCCACTTAGCTGAATAGTTCTTAATTGTGTAATGCCACTTCCGCGACAACAGCCGTAAGTCAACGGAATTCTGTACCGAGTGCTGCAAATACAAATGCAGATGAAGGGTATCGCTTTAGGTGAACAAAGCAGTGTCCCTTTATTTTAGTATATACGAAAACAGTTATATGATATAGACCAAAGAGATGATTTTAACCCATTTATTCCTGCAACGATTACAATATTTTCAGTCAAAAATGCCGCGCGAGTTGCTCGGAGGTGAGTAGCAAAGAAATGTACGGAGTTTGCGTAGCCAATCAGAGCGCGTGTTCAACGCTATCCACTGTTCTAGTGTATACTAATACACCTTATTCCAAAATGGCCGCCATTTTAGTGTTCTTTTGTTTCCTTGGCCCTTTTGGCCTCGCTTTCAAACGTAAAATTCAAAAGAATATTTCACAATCAAACAAAAGAATAGTAAAATGGCGGCCATTTTGGAATAAGATGTACATACGATATCATGTCGAGCCGGCCACACCGGTCACATTGCAAAAGGACGGCACAGACCACAACACTAAAAACTCCACGTCCTACTCTTTGCCAACACTGTGTTGGTTTTTAAACGAACCGCGGAGCTTATGCACACTGAAGGGGTATGACAAGAGGGCCTAAGGTTTACGGTCGTTGTCGGAGAAGACTTTCAGTTTAAGCATGTGCAGATGTGCGGGAATATTAAACCGTTTAACTGTCTTGCACGAGATATAACAACGAGCCATATGGTAAGTTTCATTGATTTTCATCTGTAATTTCTTCCAAATTTCTAGACTTGAACTTCGCTCTTATGGGTGCTTACCATTTAGCCAAATAATCTGGATGGAATGATCGTTGCATAAAGGTAAGCGATTTTCCGAATTTATTGTCCAACCGGATGAGAATGGCGCTTACATTTACCACCGGGCATTCCATCTCACATATGTACCCGATCTTGCGAGAAAGGGCCTGGAAACGGAACGATTCTCCCAAATGGAACGGAACGAACGGAAAAAGAGGACTACGTCTGGAGCTTGTCCACAGTTTCCGAAAAGATTTTCCGGAAAATGGCCTTTCCATTTGACCTCAAACCGAAATTTCCGGATTTTTTTGGCTAAATAATAAGCATCCTATGTGTCCTTTATGTCCCCATTTTAACCTCACATTGCCTAGGATGCCTGTGCTTTCGATTGCCGTTAAAATATTCCGTGAGGTTCAGAGCTATATTCTCAATAAATCACTCGGGCATACGTTTTATCCATACGTGCGAGTTTTCTCGAAATTACTGAGAAAACACAACCTAAAACGGATCGCATGTTACTCAAATTTCTCGTGTGAATTGTAAATTGCGAAATTCTGTTTGATTGGAAACAGCTGCTGTGCAGTCGTCTGTTTCTGCCCAGTGGATTATTCATTACTTTCTAGAAGGGGTTGAAAGTTTACGGATGCGTATATGTTACCTTTAGCAGGGGGCATGCGTACAATTCGTATTGCGCGACTCCAGTGCTTACCACATGAGCGATAAAATGACTTTCCACTTGTATATTTAAGGCATCGAAATCTTAAGTTAAATTGTAATGACAAGGGCGGTCTGGAGCTGTGAGTAGGAGTGGGATTTGTGACACATGGTTTAGGGGCCGACATATCTCTCCTTCAATGCCGTACCGGGAGGAAGGTCGGTATCAGAAAGCAGCGAAGGGCCAACTGCGTCCCCAAAAGCGATCGCACGGCCGAAATCCAGGGATGACTCATTTGGTACGACGCTCCAGCGCCACGTCTGGAGGTACTACTTTTTTCTCTTTTGTTCAAATATTCCGCGTCAGCGCTTGGGCAAATGTTCTGGCTCTCCGATACGTACCATACCAAAAAAGATGCTGGTTTTTACAAGGAATATAATTGACATTTCAGTTGACTGTACATGCATAAACGTAGATGTAAGAACCGTGCTTGTCTGGTCTTCTGGAGACAGAGGTGAGAGATGGTTTCGTGCAGACTGGGACGCCTAAAATGCTTCTTTGCAAACATGTATAGGAGGCAGTGTGGCCCAGTGGTTAGGGCGCTTGCTTTGAGATCCGCAGATCCCGGGTACAAGACCCGCTTTGACCACTCGTTGAATTTGATCCTGGTAGTCCCTGGTTCAACTTCCCAGCTGCACTTGTAAATAGCCAACTGGTTTGCCTCCGGCCAGTTTTGGTTGTTCTGTTCCGTCGTTTCGTTGTGTTTCATTGGCCCTGAAAAGCCCCTGTGGGGCGCGGTCAATTAAGTATGTGTGTATGGCGGTTCAAGAGTCAAGTTATATCTCTGGCCTTTCTGTGGACGAATTCCAGTACCTACCGCGCAACAATGTGGGCAAGTTTTGAAAGCTAAATTCTTCAGTCGATGCTGTAGTTTTCTGGTAGGACTGGATGGCCCGACACTTATAAAAAGCTATGAAATGACAAGCGAGTGTCTTCCCTTGTCATGGAATGGCAGAATTACCCAGAACTCTTTTGGGCATGAACCAGGCAACGAGACTGGCCCTCATCAAATGGCTGAAGCGCGACCGGAGGAAAAAGGGAGAACAACATTTCTAGCCAGACACTAAGGAGTATCCCTAGTGTGTGCTGTTAATGTAGACGTTTGGTTTCTGAACGAATTTTCGACAAAGTAGTGCTTTTTTTGCTGTTATTCTTGTGGCAAAAACTGCACATTTGCACATTACTTAAGGCAAACTCTAATAAAGTATATGGTCTCTATGCAATAAGCCCATTCAAAATGTCTTCATATTCATAGTACAAAAGTCTGTTTTTAAGGGATTTTCCTGCCACTTCATATGGAAAACAACCGAGTTTTCTCTCCGGTCTTCTTCTCATGATGTTCGCGGAAATTACATTCTGTCCCTCAAGAAACCTAGAACAACCAGTTATGGTGTTAATTCTTTTTCTTACGTCAGTGTCAACTAAGTTATGGAATGCTCTACCTGAGTTCATCCGTACTGACTGCGTTAACAGGTTTCAAAATGAGAATCCAGGCCGCATTTTGTACATCTGTTTTTCAAAAAATTACTGTTTTTTTAAATATTTCATATTTAGTTATTTAGCTGTAAATGTAATGCCTGGAAGATATAAGCTCTTGTAATTACTCTGAAATTCGAGATGAACTTTCGCTCACTTAATAAACGGACAAAATGTGCAAGGAGCTGCACATGTGCTCTTCATCTTTTACGTGGCGACAAATGCCCCCAAACCCGTGGCTACTATTTAGCGCATTCGTGCATAGCTAAGTATTTAGCAGACAGGATACAGAATTTTAACGGAAAGAACCATACGGTACTTGCAAGTCATAAAGAACTTCTAGAGAAAATGCCTGAAACTAAGCATCTGGTGTGCTTCCTCAAATGTCACAAATTTCTCTCGACAAACACAGCTTTCTTGAAATTGCTACGCGTTATTACTTATGCTGGGCAAATATAAGTGACCTATGCAACACCTACACTGCTTCATAGTTGACGGCAACCAATCAGATTGCTAGTATTGCTAGTAAAACAAAAAACAAACGAAAAATCAGAAGCACTCTCAAAAAAAGTTTTAATCTGCAGAAGGAGTGGAATAGAGTGGCAGAAACGAGAAGCGAGTTCGTGTTAACATATTTTCACCTCATTGAACGGGTTTCAGGATTGGATTTCAGGCCACCTCACCGGGCACTCCATCCCCTACCCCTTTCGAATAGTGTGTGGGTTCTTTAACGTCCTACAGGGAACTTATGAACATAGAAGATATTTGTGAGACGGTACCTACAGTTTATAGTCCGTTTCCGAGAAGACTTGAAAGTCTAACCATTTGCAGATGAAATTACAAAGGCAGCGCTTTCTCCTAAGATCCTGAGTGTTGATCCGGACGGGGTTCGAACCCGCGACTTCCCGCATGACAGCCGATGATCAACCAAAAGAGCCACCGGTGCACCTCAGCAAGCGCTTGCCTCTCACGCAAACAGAACCGAAGCCTTTCTTGTGGCCGTGTCACCTTTACTCGTGGTTAAAGTTGAAACTGAATTTCCCTACGAGCAAAACCAGATTAAAAGTTACACCAAATGTAGTCATTGTGAAATGAATGTATATTTTGAAGTGCAGGTCGTAGATGAAAGAAGTGATCCTCGCACTTCCCTGCACAATTGAAGCAATTGTCTCTCATTGGCATCTCGGAAGAAATTCAGGTGGCTGCGTCTTACTTCATCTGTAACCCGCACTTCAAATATATAGTCACTTCATTATTGAGTCCTTCACGAGAGCAACTGAACCCAACGCTTGACCTGCTTCCAGCTATGAGGACTCATAGCTCAGTTGGTAGAGCATTGAGCCGGCGTACGCGTAACAGAAGTCATGGGTTCGAATCTCATTGGAGCCACCTAAGAGACAAATGCTTCCATTGTCCAGATAACTAGGAGGATCACTTAAATCAATCTTTTTTCTTGTGGTCATTATCTTTCTTAGATCATATTTCTTTTCTTTTTGTGCGGGCTGTGGTGCTCGCTACGTTGGTGAAACCAACAGGCATTTTTACACACGTGTAAATGAGCACCTTTTCCGGGACAAAAATTCTCATATTTTCAAGCATCTTAGTTTTTCTAAAAATTGTCACGATAATTGTGATGTTTCTTGCTTCAAAATTATTGATAATGCTACTTCTTTCTGTCAACTCAAAATCAAGGAGAGCTTCCATATTGAGCGGTTGAAACCCGAACTCAACAAACAAGTTGATCATGTCAGTTTAGCATTACACTTTTAAACTTTTACCGTTATGTCAGTTGTGTTCTCTATAATATTGTTGGTTCGTTTGAATTTTACGTACTTGTAACATTGTATTGATAGTTATATATTTATCTTGTAAAAATTTTAATGTTACACTCACTATGGCTGAAGATGATGTTTGAAACATCGAGACCTGTTCCGAAAATTCAAAAGTGTGGTTGTATTTTTGTTTTGTGTTTTGAAAACTCGAAAATATGGGTTGGTTGGAGGAGGGTAAACGGAGAAAAGAAGGGGACGGGCCCCATATTGAAAAAAATTCCTTTTGGCCGGTGTTGGCCTTTTCCTGTGTCTTCAGGCAAAATGGATTTACGCTACATGTAATAGCAACTCACGCATCTCGAGTTTTTTATGTAGGAATTAAACAACACACACTCGTCTTAAGGACGCGTCTTTATATAATTTTTCTAGATCCCGGATTCGTTTCGGTCTCCATCTAATCAAGTGCGATAGCTAATTAAATACAAAGTACCAAGAGATCAAGAACAAGACGAATTCTTCGGTACAAATGGGCGTGCTTGGAAAGGATGTCCAAGAGGATGTTTCAAAATTCTGAGCCCTATTTCTAAATTTCGTACACTTTTTCGCAATTTTTGAAGCACTTTTGTGATTTTTCTGTGCCATCCCCAACACATTAGGTGTACGGCTAATAAACTTTCGCTGGACCTTTTACTCGTTCGCAAATTTTTCGTGTTTGTGCCAACATTATTTTCCTTGGTGAATTATTCCAACAGGACGTAGTTATTACAACGGCTCACTGGATTGGCTTACAAGCGATGGAAAACTCGATGTATATACAACCTAAGAAATCGAAGAAAACCCCAATTAGTCCATGAGCCAGTAGGGTCCACCGGTATCATCTTGGGTGAATACGGTTCAGGCTTTTTTCCCGCGAGGTTGGGTCGAAAATGACCAGAAAATGCCTGATGATAGCAGTGCATTGTTGGTAGCTTGCGGAAAATACAGCAATTTTAGCAAGGGCTGTGCGTGGAAACGAGGCTATAGCTCTTCCATGGAAAAATAGCCAGGTAACATCAGGGAAAACTATCAAAACTTTACTACCCAAGTACGTTTAGCAAATAGGGAATAAAACTAGAATATATTAATATACGTTTTGGAAGTCACATGACACGTCACGTGACCAAAAAGTTATGTGAAAGAAAATCAAAATTGGTGTTTCTTTACTACTTTTTAGCAGTTTGTTCTCTTAAACACAGTTTGTTGCTGTTCAGTCTTAAGAATAATGTACTGATCAGTTTGAAAAAGAGGATATATTAAAGTTCAACAAATAAGCTGCGTGATTAAAGCGAATTTTAATTGTTTTGCAAACTTATTGCTTTTTTGGAAACAATTTGGATGTGATTGATCTTACCTCCTTAATTTTAAACTTTTGATCAACGTAGAAGTTCTTGGGTTTTTAACATTAACCAGTCAAATGTACGCTTGAGTATTCTATTATTATTGTTTGTTATTCTTAAAGATATTTAACGCTTGCGCCTTTCCTCTTCCTGCAAACGCACTCACAGTGTCGCATTCGGTAAAGGAGCACATTCCGATAACTGCTTTCTGCATGCTTCAGAACCAAGAGAAGCAGCAATTTTACTGATTGTTGATGATCTTTGCACGAGTGCGCGATCCCAGCTTCATTAACAAAGGAGATGCTATCTCGTTACTAAATGCCAGAGACATAACACACACATCTGCGTCTTCGAAGCAAATCAATAGGGAGCTATAACTTTCATCGGCGGCATGGCAAGCATGGAGCAGAAGGCGTCCGTCTGTTTCTTCTTGTTGGCACATCAAGGTGGGAACTGCCTCAGACGTAAATCTTGTAGCACGTGTCGCCTACATTGGAAAACAAAACTTTCTCCTCCAACTTCCTCCTACACGCATCTTTCTTCCACTCACTAGCAACAAAGGAAATCAGGCTTGTCTTGTTGTTCACTCAGGTCAGAAAGTTCCTCCACTGACGCACAATGTGGGGCTTGTGATGCGGCGCAGCAAATGTCCAGACTTTTTGCCTCTTAGTAAGCTCTCGCTGATCTTAATGTAGAGCTCTTTGTATGTGTCAAACACGAAATGTAGCCTGTTACACCGCATTCCCTCTCTCAAAGCCATAGATAGCACATTTAAAGCTACATCGCCAAAGGACAACTGATCTGCCTTTACTTTCTGCACAAGGACCATTCCATCTATTACGGCAGCAGAGTTTTCAGGGACTTGCTCACTGTTTTTCACAATCTTTTGCAGTAATGTTACCAATGCAGCTTTGTCTTGCGAAGATGGCCATCTGTTGTGGATAGGGCCCAGGGTAACGGTCCAAGCCGATGTGATAGGATGTGATCCATCTGAAGGCTTCTCCCTATGGCCATCACTATGATTCGGCCGAATAGTGACCTGTTAGCTTTCAATATGATTGTTCGTCCTGTGATCTTCGCTTGCTTATTTTGGTTCATACTGCTAAATGTCTTCAGTTTATTGCTTTTCAGAGGGTCGCGGAATTTCGTCACTTGACGGGTTTTCTCCATTCTCTCTTCTTTGAAAGGCCGCATAACACTTCTCACCAACCTCAGTTTGGTGTGCATTCATCAGGTCAACAGCAACATCTCTGTGTGTCTTCATTCACTGTGACCTTAGTCGTCTGATTAACTGGAATTCTCCGGAAGGGGTTGTTGCTGGTTAACTGGAAAGAGAAATTGCCTGACTTGAATGCTCTTTGCACCTCTGGCTTCCTTTCTTCGAGATTCGTCATCTGAGCAAAGTATGCAGTGAGATAACGTGCATAGTTTGCCTTGTCGTAAGCGAAACACTAGGGAATCATCGCTCTTATCGACTGGAGATGATAATACCAGTTACCTTCCCGTGATGCGCGTAGCAAACCAAGCACCACATTCTCTACGAAATCAATGTACGACATCCAGAATGCCGACAGTTCGCCATTGTGGCGAAGGTGATCAAGAAATTCTGTCCACATTACCATCACTTTGCATAAGACCGAACTTTACAACAGGTTGTCAAATGACTCTTGGCTAAGCTCACTTGTCATTGTCCTCACCAGTTCTTGCAAAGACACCACAATGGTGCATTGCTATGGATCGCTGCTCTCAAGCCACTACATTAACCCAGCCCAAGCCAGTGTTATCAGTGCTTCATACATGTCCATTTCCCCCCCAACAGCACGATTGTAATGCTTGCCATAAACGACTTCACCAACTGAGCCCTCTGCCACTATCTGTGACTCAATCAAGATATCCTTTAACCCGCCATCTCCAAATCGCTTTTCAAGTATAGCCATTGCGTTGCATATGGTATGAAATGTTCCCATTCTCAGGACAATCTTGGCACACTGATCTTCTTTCCAGGTTATCTCAGCTGCTTTTGGGTAGAGTGCTTGATTCATCACTTCAACGATTGTCTCCAGACAGAGTTTCTTTCTGATTTCATCAGACTGATTAAACATTTCAAAAACCGTATACAATTTTGTGGCTGGCGCATTTATTGTTGGAAGGTAATGAACAACATCCTGTGATACACTTACTTGATCTCTTGTCTTGATGTTAAAACCGGTCCAGCTTGGAATCGCTTGGTTCTCTATACCTTTTTGCCTGGCCAGGAGCCATGGCAAATTTTTCTGAAGTGCAGATTTAACTGCTTCGTTGGCATCATACACATAACCATCTTTAGTTATTACAGAATGGGGACCCGCACGAGAACCCGCAACATAGATAATCAGTTTGGCTTGCTCTTCAATTCTTAAAGTTCTCTGTTTCGATATGCCTTTGCGAGGTACATCAGAGCCTGGGAGATCAGGTCCAAAGACTTTAGCCTGAATTGCAATTCCATTGACACGATGAAGTCTTCTCTCCTCCAGTCTATCTATATTGTCCCAAGCAAGGGTCGTGGAAACGAGTGGCTTTATGGTGGCGGGAAGCAAAACTCGCTCGTTCAGGCCGGATGCTATTTTCTGTAGGCACAAGGCGGTATCATTTTCTTCCAACTGCGAGTAAGATATTCCATGGCCAAGTTTTTGGAGCGTTTTGGTCAGCTCAGAGTTTCCAGTTAGTGTTCCAACTGTATATGGGAGAAGTACATGCTTAGGAGGTTGGTGTTGACCACACGTGACAGCATATATAAAATCCTGAACAAATGACTGCACAAGGGTGGATATGTTGTGGTTTGATTTTGGTTTTGGTTTGAACCTTTTTCAAACCGGTTCATTTTTTTTTCAAACCAGTTTAAACTTTTACAAACTGGTTTTTTAATCAACTGTCTCAAAAAGCGATTTTTCTTTTTTTGGGGTGTAGTTAAAAAAAACAGAGGCTTAGTTTTTTAGGGGGTCTGAAAAAGAATTAGACATCTTTTCCTCCCTCATCTACCCCTCTCTGATGCTCCCTAGCACCTCTATCCTACCCCACCCTGCCTGCACTCCTCTAACCCCCTTACACCCACCCCCTCTACACAACACTACTCACAGACATTTCATATTTCTCAAGCCTACTGCTCATCAGAATTTGATCTTGAACTCTCTACCTCTTGATCTGCTGCCTACTCCTTAATCCACTTGACCACGCAAGCAGTTGAAGCAAATACCCCCAATAATTTATAAATGAATATTTTATTATTCACCCCAGGCCACTCTCTGTCAAAAGTTTGATTTATACACAAATGTGCCATACGACACCAGAGCCACATATGGCAGAGTCACGCCAAAGCAATTGCGTAAATGAAATCGTTTTCTATAGAGAAAGAGAGGAATTGAAAGGCCTCCTAAAGAGGAGCAACTCCGCCTTTCAGATGGAATAACAGCTGATAACTCGATGGAAATGGGTTTACAATAACGACAAACTCTTCACAGGAAACAACATCAAGAAAGTAGTTCCAAAACGGGAGCTGTTTCAAGTCTTATCCCAAGCATATAGTCGAGTTCCTCACAGAGAACAGCAAATTATGGAAACGTGGCTTTAAGAAATTATGCAGAAATCCGCCAGAAAATTGTCAACACATCCATTCCATGCACATTCCTCTCGTTGATAGAAATCGACTTGATGGTGAAAATGTCCCCCTTGCACCCCAACATGCTTTTACGAAAAAATAACCGAGATCGAAAACCATTATACTCGAATAGTGACCAAGTTTGGAGAAGTCGAATGACTTATTTCTCCTACAACATTAAACCTGTGCAGTGCTACTAATCTTACTTTCGATTATTTCAAAGAAATTTCCCAATCAGCCTGTAAACAGACCATTCTGCAAAATAAGTATTTCCTTTCAAGATAAATTGTAGTTTATTAATATTGTAACAGCACAAATAATACCATTGTTACGTTTAATGGTAATGTTACTTTTCAGTTGTAGAATGCTCTTTTTGATTTAAAATCTGAGAGACAAATATTTATGAATCTTGTATTATACAAGTTATATTGCCAAAGGAATGATTAAGGATTGAATATCACTTTTTTTTCATTATGAAAAGTAGCTCTACTTGTGAAAGACAAAAGGGTTTAGCTCCGACGAAGGACTAACACTCGAAACGTCAGCTTTCAAATTTCTTTACAGTGGTCAATTTACCATATGAACTCAGTTGATAAACCGTTTTCTTTATTTCACTTCCCCACTGACACCGTCAGGACCACAGCTTCTTTACAAACTATGCCCCTTTAACCTACATGTGAAAGAATGCCTTACTTCCACCAACCATGAACCAATATTCTTACCCACAAAAACCAAGACAAGGGTTTTTTTAGACTAAACACTGCAGATAAATGAATGATTCGTTCAATCACTACAATGCGTGCCAATCCCTTACTGGGAGTGCAGTGTCTGACACTTGCAGACTGCAGACTAACCCCTGGCAGTAAAAGCTAACCGTTTTAAAATGGGTGCTTATACTTAAATACTGCTTCTCTGCTGTATTCGAAATAGGTGCTTTATAGACTTAAATACCGTTTATCAGCGCTATTTGTAGGCAGTCTGCAGTTGTCATACACCTCCTGAAATGCTAACCGTTTTAAATAAGTGCGTAAACCTAATTGACAGCTTTAAACCCTAATCACTAAGCTGAGCATTTAACCGTAAACACTAAAAATTATTGTTCACATGCAACAAATAATAGCTGTTGTCTTTGATTGCATCAGAGACAACAATCCATCATAATAATCTTTAAAATGATATTTCTCTAGTTTATTTTATACATACTCCATAAAACTAGTTACAGAAAGATTATTATATCGAAATATGTTAAAATGGGCAGTGTTCTGGGCAGTGTTACGTTGCAGTTTTAAAAATTTAAACTGGTTTGAAAAGAAATGAACTTTAACCAAAAACAAAATTAAACCACAACAGATACTCTGTGAGATGAGTTTTCACTCTCAGGGTCTCAAGTCATGAGCCCGACAAGAAATCGATGTAGTTGGGCTGGCATTTGCATGGTGCTAGAGACAGCAAGCAGATGGATGACAGGGCCAGGCAGTAGGTGTCATGTCTTTTTTAATTGCTTCCGCTGATCTGTAAGGGTGCCTGGTCTATCGCCCTGTTTAAATCGGTCATCTTCCCCTTCCAGACTCCAATTTCTCGATGTAGGTTCTCATTCTCCAAGACAACTTCCCTGACCGACAAGCTGTCGGGAACCAGCAGCCACTTTCCTTTTCAAGCTTCGTGCGAATGTTTTTCTTTGCAGAGGTTTTAAGAACTTCACCTTTTCTAGACATTAGGCTTTCCAACTTCTCAGTTAGATGGGTCACTGGTATAATCTTTCTATGCCGAATGATTTCATTTATGATATAATTGAAACGTTGCGCGTAGGCCTCTGTCTCAGCTACTTCACTGAGTATGATAGCTCGTCATCCATCTCTTCATTATTTTTCTCTCCATTTTGACAGTCACGCTGCTTTACGTTAGTGTAGCTCTTGTAACAGGAAGTATGATAATGTGCTTCAGTGGCTAGCCATAGCAAGAATTCTTGCATCTTCTTTTAATATTGCACACTTACGAAGGGTTTGATCCGCTCGAAGTTGTAGGGCTTTAATGAGTTTTTCACAGGACTTCTTTTTTTTTAGGTACTTCACCTTATTACAAAAAATGCAAATCGAATCATTTATCGTTCCCCCTGTCGATGGTCTTCAACAAGGTCTTTGAGAGGATCTACCGTAAAGTTCCGATAGTAACGACCCCCCGAAAGTAGCAGCCCCCCGAAATTAACGTCAATTTTTTGTGGCTGCTAGTAAATCCCGAAAGTAGTGATCACCGCCCCCCCACCCCACTCCCAAAAGTAGCGAGACCAAGTTTTTTTAAATTGTATTCCGTATACCTTTAATTTGTCAATCAACAGTCAAAATTATAATGTACAATACCGTAATACGTTCACAATAAGGCACTTTAATTTGCAACAAGGGGAACAGTTCACTGATGTAGTGATCATGATGTAAGCACGTAAACCGGTATAATTTCGTATTAACAACAGGAACGTTTCTTCAAATTTATATTAAAAACTTTGTGTAGTTTTCGTCGATTATCATTAAAATGAACGTCTTTGTTCCAATTAAATGACACTGAGATACAAAATTAAACGTAGCGGTGCATCATGCAGTACAATCGAAGCAGTTTAGCTTTCCTCATCTGAGTCACTGAAGAACTCGATCTCCTCTATATCAGCTGATTCACCCATGCGGTCGTCCGGTAAACCATCGATATTTATTTCACTGTCCCTGCTACCGGAAATGGGAAGTGAAATTCCACAATTCACAAATGAGCGAATAACCGTGTCTTTCAGCCGGCGCGAGGTCTCTTGCCATGCCGTACCCACCCATTTCGTGAAAAGCACACGCCGATCACCAGCAGTCACTTTTCCCGTCATAAAGTGCTCTGGATTTGTGGACAAGTGTTCCGTGGCTAGTCTGTCTACACTTTTCTTAAATTCCGCATTAAATGTAACATCGAGTGGTTGAACCTTGCTCGTTGCGCCCGGAGGTACAAGCCCCAGTGTCGTCTTGCACTCTTGCGTCAGAATGGTCTTTACCCTCTCTGTTGTTTGAACTCTATGCGCATCATAGATAAGAAGTCTATCGCGTGGTTGACCAAACATGTTTGGCTTCTTCCACATATTTCTGAGCCAAAAGACCATCATTTCTTCGTTGCACCACGCGTTCTCTTGGAACTTGACCACGACTCTCGGATCATACTGCCTCTTTTCTCTGTCTGGAATTCGTTGTCCTGTGCCCTTAAAGATCAGCAAGGGTTTGATGCGAGGCTCGCCATCGGCAAATATGGTCAATTGCACGGTACACTGTCTCTTATCATGGCCTTCACCTGTCGTCCGGGTCCATACTGACTTTTCTCCTCTTTCTGCATAAGTAGCTCCCTTGGTGTTGAAGCAGAATTGCAGAAGTGTTTGATCCATATTAGCTATATAGCGTAATTCCCAGGGACCTACAATGCCCTCTTGGACACCCTCCAGCTCAGTTGCTTTAACTGTTGCCGTTCTTCTGAGATATCTGTGAAATTGTTGAATAGATGTACGTAGTGTTTCAGACTGTTTCTGTGCAGCATTTGTTGGGCGCCGCAAGCTGATATCATAGAGTGATTTAAAGCGATCAAACCAGTGGTTTGACATTTTGAATTCCACTCCTGGATGCTGCTCTGCCATTAACTGTTTGCATCGACTTCGGAACCACCCATTCCTTAACCTTGACACCTTTCCCACGAAGATCCTGGAATTCCTCAAATAATTTCTTCTCCATGTCAGGAAAAGCTGCATGCCGACCAGCTCCTGCCTTTTTCGATTTGTACTTTGAATTTCTAAGTTTATGTTCTTGGTTGATCCATGGATTATACGTGCTAGCTTTCACTTCGAACTTATAGCGAGCTTTGAACTCTCTAGCGGCCTTTGCCTTGTTCTTGTATTTCTTGTAGAGATTTATGAACTCTAGCTTTTGTTCCCTTGTCCATTGCTTTCTCTTGTCGGGGACTTGGATATCAGTACCTTTGCTGCTACTGTTCGTCGTTGTCTCAAGGGCCCTGAAGACTGCGCTAGTTGAACTTTGTTGTAGATTTCGATCCATTCATTTGTCAACACAATTTTAGCGGAAGTCTCGGGAAATAGATATAACCAACAGAAGATAACTTTCATGGGTTCAAAAGGTCACGTCCAGAGGTTGTGATTGGTCGATTTCGATCCATTCATACCGTACTCAACAATATACATACACAAGACCCTCGCATCAGCATTAGGAAAATACGCTGTTAAAAAAAAATTGATTACCAATGGCTGCTATTTACCGCCGATTATGCACAATTACTTCACGTATCAAGGGAGATCATTGCTATCGGTCTAATCCGCGAATTAATGAAGTGTGCAGCTGCATTCCCGAGCCTTCTAACGCATATTCACAAAACGCCATAGTGGTGAAGATGAAAAACACAAACGGCGGCGAACAAGATGCCACTACAGTTGGACACGTGCCTGATAGTCTAGCGGAGGTCCTGTACAAGCCATTGCTGGAAAAGGAAATCAAGATGACTTGCCGTGTATCTGGCCAAAGCAGGAGTGCGCCAGAAGGTGTATGGGTTCAAGGAGGAGGCATTGAGATTCCCTGCGTTTATGAAATTGGCGTCAAGAAAGGATTTAGAAGTCTAAGAAAAGAACTGAGAGACAAACTAATACAACTCGTCCCGACCACTGACAATACAATCTAGGAAGATATCCGGAACCCACCCATGTCGCAGTTAAAACATGAAACTGGATAGACGAATTTTGTCTCCTTTGTTTATTGGTGTTGATATTGATTTACGGTATTTTATTACAGTATTGCTGTCGGTACATGTACGTATTTATCATTGTTACCTTCTTTTCATGAAACACAATCTATACATGTGGAATGCAAACAAAATGTTGTTCTTTTTTCATTTTATGTTCGTTTAAATTTCGGGGAAAAAAACTCACGCCAGCGCTATTTGTAAACGATTTCTGTTCCCCAACAGTAACGACCCCCCGAAAGTAACGACCCCCCTAAAGTTACGACCCCCAAAGGCTGCTAATTCCGAAAGTAACGAGGGTCGCTACTATCGGAACTCTACGGTATTTTCGCAAGATTCGTCTCCATTTTTCTCCTCTGCTTTGCGTTTGGTAAAGGTAAAGTGTGGTACGAGCCCAGAAGGCCCATCAAGCCGGCGCTTATCTCCGCTTTCTGTAGCATGAAGCGACTAAGGAGTATTTATACTCATCATCTGGCTTATGGACTAAAAGGTGCCAACGTGTGAGAAACGCACGAAGTCTCGATCTCTCAGTCATCTCAGACTCAAGGATCAGACGGATTTTTCATATTTTCTGGTTCTGCAGTTGTGTTCCAGATTAGGCCTCGTTCACACTGAGGTCGCTTTTGGGAATTACACCGATCTGAAATCGGTTTAGCCCGTTAATCAGATTTTTTTCTTTGAAATAGAGTCAGCTACGACAGCTAAAGCTTGCTTATATGAAATAAAACTCTCAGGGGATTTCATTGACCGCTAGGGCGAAGGGAGGGGGGGGGGGGGAAGGGGTGGGCTGGAAAAGGCTTACGAGAAGAAAACGTCCGCTCAAAAACAAAGGAGCTGATTGGCACCCTTCTGTACGCACTCATAGCGTGCGTCCCATCCTCATCACAGCTTCATCTGAAGATAGCCAAGACATTAATTACAGCAGCCTGCGAAATTGTGGATG
>NC_090876.1:9173488-9180988 GCF_036669935.1 Montipora foliosa
TCTTTCGTTCCCATGGTACATTCGTCTTATTCATTTCGATGTCAAATTTAAAAATTCAATGTTCCTTATAAATAGCCAAAACGCGGGGCCGGGACCGGGGTCGGGGTCGGGGTGTCTTTTTATTTTTTTTTTCCAATTTTTTTTTGTTTCAATTTGTTATTCTCCCGTACTGTTATTTGCGAATGTTCAGCATCTTTCCTTCATTTATGGTGGAAATTAGTAAAAAAAAAAAAGGAACATACGGAAGCTACGAAAGGGACATCTTTGTTTGTTTTTCGAAATTAAGAGAATTTCCGACTGAAATTGGAGTTTTTGCGGGGAATATATGTTAACTTCTAGAGACACTGAAGACTCGCTGAGCTCCTCATTTTAAAATTGCATTTTAATGTTTACTTAGCAAAAACCCTCTCCACAGTACAATTAAAACGAAACAAAACACAGTGACAGTTAGTACAGTTCCACGATGGTCATCACGCAACGGTCTCATTTGCTTGTTTTCGCTAAATTGTTGTTTTTTTATCGTAAAATTGGATTCCATCCCTTGACGTCCGAATGGAACTGGCTGGCAAGTTCCCGTGCGCCTCTGACTTTGCTACAAACCGTTTGTAGTAAAGTCAGACAACAACATTGACAACAACATGAACAAACAAACAAATGAGAACGTTGCGTGACTGCGTGACGATTGTTCGTTGAACTGTGACTGTTTTAAACGACGTAAACTTTCAAGTGTGGAGCTCAGCGAGTCTTCAGTGTCTCTTGCAGCTGGCGTATATTCCATAAACTTCAATTTCAGCAATTTGAAAAATTATCTTAATTGCGAAAAACAAAGTCCGATTATCAGAAAAACAAAGTCAGATGCTCGCAAAAACCAACTTCCATTTTAAAACAAGAAAAAACAAAGTCCAATTTATAAGAATATACTAAGATGTCCCTGAAGAACTTTCATAGCCTCCGAGGGTTTCTTAACTTTTTGACTAATTTCCACCATAAATGAAGGAGAGATGCCGGTCATTCGAAAATAACGATAAAAATTGAAACCAAAAAAAATTGGAAAAATTGGACCCCGGCCCCGCGTTTTGGCTACTACCATATGAAAATGAAAACTCAAATTGGAAATTTGGATGTAAAATTCCGAAGCTGAATTTTGGCGGACATGTAGAAAATACAAAAAAAAAAAAAAAAAAAAGAAAAAATGTAGAATCCACTGATCTTTTTCTCCTCCCTTCAAAGCCTCGATTTCCGGAACTTTGCAGCGTTTCTATTATGGCCTCAGTGGGCACGAGAAATCAGGTTGACAGGAATTGAAAACCTGTTCGAACTACTTTCTGTTGCTAAACCAATCTAACGACTTTTGTTCAATTGCTTGCTAGGGTCAATTGCTAGGGTCAATTGCTGGGAATCTGAAACAGCATCCCATTGGACCGGCCTTCTCAAAGAACTCAACGGCCTGTACCAGTGGTTTTTCTTCGCCTATTCCGTCGCTCTGAGAGAGAAAAACGTCTGGCAGCCAGGGTACTTGTGCGCGCGATTTTTCCCGCTTTGAGCAAGTTACAGGTAATTGCTGGGAATTCTGATCAGTTCATCGCGCTGTTTGCTCCTGTTGTGATTGCACTGGTAGGAGCGAATAACTTTTATATTGGTTTTTCGACAGTTATTTGAAAATCGCTTGATCTGAACCCTCATATTATGGTTGCTAGGCTTACCCTTTGCCTTCGTTTGTCACGTTGTTACTTTGTCGTTGACCAGGTGGCGGCGTTACATAAGACATTTCTGCTGTGTACACCATTGTAATTGCCACAGAAAACGCCACTATTACAAATCCAAACTGAACCAAGATGATAAACAGATCCACGCACATTCGGAACAAAGCTAGTTGGAGCGGACCAACGGTTTTATTGGCTTCCAGAATGCTGGAGAATCTCAGAATGAGAAGGAGTGTATTGATACCGTAGACGTAGTACGTAATCTCCAGCAGTCTATTTTGATAAGGATCACCACCGCGAATGACGGATACAACACGAAGCAGAAAAATAACGGCATGAAGAGAAAGGGTCATAACATCAACATAATTCCACATATTTCTGTGGAACAAAATTTTGAGACACTAAATTATTGAAAATTCACGTATTTTCGCATATTTATGAGGGATCGCTGTGGCAGACCACTTTTAAATTTGGTCGGCGCCGTTCTCTATGATAATTAGCAAGGCGTTCATGATTTTCTTTGAAGTTCAGCCCTGTTATCCCTGGTTACCGCACATAGTACCTCTTTGACATGAACCAAATCCTATCACGTGTCTTATTCTGAAGAAAATCGTTTAGTATTTAGGTGTTTCCTAAAAGAAGTAGTTTGTTTTTCTGTAATCGTTGACTGTAATTAAGCCATCATGTTAGGTTGACTACAAAATAGAGTCAAATTAAAAGTTGATCAACAAATTGATTACCGTGAATAGACTCTGGATTGAGAAGTGAGGTATTGCTGTAACTCGGACATTAGAAAGCCAATGTAAAAAACCAAGATCAGGTATTCTTCAATTCTTGGCTCAACCGATGAGTCCAACACGCATATTCTGATATGCAAGATGATGAAAACAAACTGGCAGATTTTGTCTTTCATAAAGATAACGAAGGGCGTTGTTAAGTAATAAAGATACATATCTGAAAGAGACAAACCATAGAATTAGTGCACAGTTGGTAGACTGAGTTTAATGATCCTCTCGACCGGCTTTTACTTGGACTTCTAAAAGGAAAACCCGTCTTAAAATTAAGGTTCGGTCCTCCACAAGACTCAGTCAGAACCTTGTTGCATAGGCGCTAACTATCAGCCCCCGACAGTGGAGGAAAGGGTAAGTCGTATTGGGATTAGAATAAGCTATTTCGAGCTGTTTGACAATCTTGCCGAACGAATGACCCTTGGTAGAACATTACATCCCTGGAGACCCAGGGCCGGGTTAGATAGAATGGCCGCGTGGAAATCAAAACGAGCGAAATAGAATAGCGACGAAGAAAAGTATAAAAAGGAAAGAGATGTCTCTTAAGTTAATGCCGCCAATTTTCCATTTTTAAATGTTCAATGTTGTATGCAGACTACAGTATTGGATAAGAACTGCTCGCTGGCTTTGTCTTTCACCCTTTCCAAGCTGCGACGGACAACGATTTTAAAAGTTCCATTCTTGTGTTGTGAGCTGGATAACAGGGGATTTAATGCCTGAAAATAGTGATATAGGGCCGTCAGCGTCATAAATTAGTCTTAGAAGCTCACGGTATAGTAGATAAGCCGAATTGTATTCAACCTCAATATGGCAGAGGCCTACTCTGAATTCGCGCCCACTGTGAGCTTTTTACATTAGTCTTTGGCGGCATCAATATACAAACCTCTTCGTGTCTTTTTTTGCAACTTCTCTTTGCTCTCCTTTTGTAACAGCTGATCTTTGTAAAACGTGTAAGCGATGAATGGCGATAACACGGGCGTCAGAACTGTTTCAAGTATGACAAATATATAAAGAAGAAAGTGCAATCCTTTCCGTGGAACAAGTTGGGGAGGCAGGCCAAATTTCCACCTACTTTTCATCAATCTGAATGTCAATGGATGCGACACAAACTATCACAGAATGTGAAAATAAAATGTCATCAGAAGGAATTCGAATCAGAGAAGCCACTTGTTGCTATGGACAAAAGTGCAAACAGCAAGCGATTCAAAGCACGAGAAACATTGTTAAAGACAACACAAAGAGCAAAATTTAAGTTCAGGTTATTCATACAGCTTTCGTGAAGCATTTATCCCGCGTTAATTTAGTGGGCGACGAATTACTCCTTAATGCCAGCGTTACTGTATAGTTTCACATGTGAGATTCTAAAGAAAAAAAAAGTAAAGTCTCTGCTTACGAGCCCGAGGGCCCATCAGGCCGGCGCTTATCTCCGGTTACTTTAGCATGAAGCGACTAGGGGTATTTCTACTCCCCCTGGATGGGATGTTAGTCCATCGTAGGGTTACCCCAGCATACCCATTTATACACCTGGGTGGAGAGAGGCACCATGAGAGTAATGTGTCTTGCCCAAGAACACAACACAATGTCCCCGGCCAAGACCCGAACCCGCACCACTCGATCCGGAGTCGAGCACTCTAACCATGGGGCCACCGCGCCTCCCTCTACAATGAAAAGTCCCATGCCCAACCACATTCCCAGGGTCTCTTTCCTTTCCTTCCCCGCTCCATGCTGGGGGAATGGAAGAGGAGAGACCCAGGAAACGAGATTATCCTATGTCTTGTGAGAGTAATTTGTCAGCCATGAATAGTATTAATGGCACACTCGTAAGATGCTTGAATAATTATAATAATTTCCCTCGCCTGCAGGCTTGTGAAAGTTTGAGAATTAAAAGAAAATGGTTTCAACGTGGGAGTTACATACTTGGATGGAATTGATCGCCCGGGTGAAATGAGTCCGGAGATGGACTGTTGGTGGTGACTGAAGTTGCCAACTTCTACTTGCGTCTTACAAACGATTACTCAACAGAAAACCTTATCATACGCATACACCAGTAGTCAGAAGCTGAGAATTGGAAATAACACTGTTCACTGCTCTTCCAAAATTTTTTTTGTTGAATCCTCTTCTATTTTTTTCTTTTACAATATCAAAGGTATTATTCTCGTGAAAAAGGAGGGTCGTATTATGACAAATTGATTACAAGCCGGCAATCGCACAATGTAATGCATTTATCTGTCGTAGCGGTGTCATCATAACCGATTTTGTTTCCTCGCCGGTAGGCACCCTGAGTGTTACCTACAGTACAGCCGATTTGCGTCCATCCATGAGCAACCTTCCTTCGAGAATATCTCGGATTGTTGTATTGATCCTAGTCTCCTGCGCAGACGTTCTTTGTGTCGTCACGCAACGCTCCTCCGCGCTGGTGTGGAGCAGCGTAGCCTTCCCCCACTCTAAGGGAGGAACATTGCGTGACTTCACAAAGTACGGCTGCGTAGGAGACTATATCGATCTTGACTCTTAATTATGAATGACATCTTTCAATAGATGACTATCCAAACGCCGAAATTCCATAAAACAAAATTAAGTACTGTTGGTGACAGAATCCATTGTTATTGGTCTGACGAGAGATGCTAATGAAGGGCTAAATTAGTTTCCAGTTTCTAAAATGATATTCGCCTGTGGTCCATCTTCGGATACACTGACATCCAGAGGAAAATAAATCACAAGCAAAATAGACACTGGCACAAGTTCACAAGAAAGGCCTACTGGACTTTCTCGCAAAATTTTATTTACCTGTACCCGAAGTCCATTACCCGAAGCCTCCATCTTCCGTATTAACCCTGTGAGTCAACCCTTTTCTTTGTCTTTCTATTTTTAGAAGCACCTCGCAGGGAGCTTTAGTGAGTGTTTTCACAATAGCCAATCATAAGAGACCTATGGTAAGCCATTTATTACGCCACATACGAATGTGACGCATATGAAACACTTCACAGATGTTCTCAGTCACATACGTTACATACGTCAAAATATAGTAGTTCTAAAAATAGATACGGGAAAAGGTTGACTCAAGCGTACAATACAGATGGAAGCTCCGGGTAATAAATGTGCGCACACATATACCGATATTCATACATTTTTGGTGAGGAAACACGAAAATTTGGTATCAAACGAGTTGAGAGTCAAATTTTCCATTGTAAATAGATAACGAAGCTGACGTTTCCAGCGTTAGCCCTGAGAGCGGATAGAGGAATTGTGGGTTTTTTGTGACCATAGTGTTAAATAGCGAGGGAGCCATGCCATTCGTGGCAAAATGGTGGAGTAAACATAAATTAGTTGAGCGCAAATTTGACCCCGCTCGCAATGCCAGCTTCGTATAAATTTGACCTTTACTAATGTTGTTGACACCAAATTTTACTGATATTCATTGCCGAGTAAGATATCTTACCTTCTTTTGTTCGTTGCGAATAGCTGATGCTGTTATTTCATCAAGTAGAGATGCATAGCTGTCGATATCATCGTGATCAATCAAAAGTTCTTCCTTAGCGTTGATTTGCTGCATCAGTGTAACTGAAAAGTCTTCAACTTGTTGAGCCAGTCCGTTTAGAAAAGCTTCACTTTCATCGCGTATCAAAGAAAGTTGTTTCAACTTCGTGGAAACCTTTTATTTTAAATTCATGTAGGAATTAAGAGTCAATGTCAGCAAAAATCAAATATGATCGGCAAAATCGCGGACCCGGCCAAAAATTCGATTTCGCTGATACTTTTTATATTGATATACCCTGGTACCAAAGTAAAGAGAATGAGACTAGTTTATTATTTTATTCACTTTTTTGAGAGTAATGAAATAAAAACCGTTGAGTCTGGATCGAGCCAAATTTCGAATGTTCAGATCATCGAGATTCCCTCATGTCAATGGGGTGTCAACCTAAGTTGAAATTTGATTGTAAATTTTCCGTTGTAATAACGTTATAGTCGGAGCCTCGACCAATTCATTGAAGACATGAATGTTGGGTGCAAACTCAATATGTAAATCTTCTTGTAACCGGACGTAAATGTAATGGTAGCATGTAACACCAGGTTGAGGCTGATTGCATCAGCCCACATGTACATCATGGTTAATGTTGTAGAAGGAATCTGTGTTGGAATAAAACTTGCAACAATGAAAAGCAGATATTCTCCGGCTATTAACGTCTTAAGAACCTTTTCTCGAAGACACACTGTGCCCCTTTTTGAATATCTTTGTAGTAGCCTCACAACAACTTCTCAAAACATTTGATGATCACGTGTCACCATCATGAGAAAGTTTGTTGATTTTACCCTTACATGCGTTTTAAAAAGCAGGATATTTCGGGCCTGTGATGTTTATACGGAAGCAATTGTTCCTACTCCAGTAGCAATGTTTCCTGTGTGCCCATAGTGGCGCAGCACTAAAAGCAGGAATCCGGAAACCAGAAACCAGAAACCAGAATTATCCACAATTCATGGCAAGAACTACAACAACTTACCACCTCCTTGGATGCTCTGCTATAATCCCCACACTCAAGTATTAAACTCTGAGGAAACTGTAAAATGGATCTGGCCTTGTTATTCTGGATATAAAGACTTAAGCATGGTGATGGCAACATCAAGCTAAGGCAGTCCACGTTACAGTAAAGGAAAGTTAAAACTTGTTTCATTTATTCTCCTCGTTTTTTCACCTGCCGTGGTACAAAAATGCCTCTTTTAAAGGAACAAGGTGCCCGAGGGATATGTTGCGTAAGTGACCGAGGAGCTACTGAGGCTGTCGATTAATTATAGGTTGACTCAGAAGAAGAACATACAGTGATCAAGTCAAGCTACGATCCTCGCAGTTATGAACGCGGACTTCAACCGGGTTAGAACCCGTGACCTCGCGATACCGGTGCGACGCTCTAACTGGGCTACGAAGCCACTGACGTTGGTGGCGAGGTCGCGGGTTCAAGCCCCGTTGAAGTCCTGAAATTTTCAGACTTCTCTACGCAATTGCTAAAATTACG
>NC_090876.1:9190988-9198488 GCF_036669935.1 Montipora foliosa
GAATGGCGTTTTAGTGCATCTTTAAACCAAATATACCCTTATGGAGCTCAAGAATGGAACGTCAATAGTACAAACAAGACAGGCGGTGAATCCGGAATCTTAAAAGCGACGAATAATGGACTTCGACAACAATCTTTTGCCCGTCGAGCCGAAATCAAAGTGGCTGTATTTCTAATAAAAATTTGGTTTTATCAACGGAGTTAATAATGTAAATTGGCCACCGTACAGAGATTCTAAAAGCTGACGTTTCGAGCGTTAGCCCTTCGTCAGAGCGAATCGAGGGTTATGGGTTACGTGTAGTTTTTATAGTAGAGTAGGAGCTACGCTATTGGTGGTAACACGGCAACGTGAAAAATAGGAATATATTAGTTAAATAAAAAGCGTTCGTTAATACCGTGAGGATTAAGGGTGCCGATTTGAAAGATGAATTTTTGTTCCAGATTCTTGCGGCTTTCCGTCGTACCTAGATGTAGGGAAAGGCCGCAGATAGCCATGTGTTTTTTGGAGTGGTTAAGCAGATTAAAATGGCGAGCGACTGGCTTAGATGCATCCTTGTCATTCTTCTCAACATCGCGAAGGTGTTCGCGGAATCGGTCACCTAGTCGTCTACCTGTCTCACCAATGTATAATTTATTGCATAACGTACAGGTTATGCAATAAATGACATTTGCGGAGGTACATGTGAAACGATCGGTGATCTTAACAGATCGCTTAGGTCCCGATATCTTGCTAGTGTTAACTATGAAAAGACAAGTTTTGCATCGTGAGCGCGCGCATTTGAAAGTGCCGGGTTGCTCGTTAGTTTTGAGCGCGCTTCTAACTAAAAAGTTGCGTACGTTTTTGTCGCGTTTGAATGAAATAAGTGGTGGTTGCGAAAAGATTCTACCAATTTGCCTCTTTAGATTTTGTCACCAAAAAATGCCGTCACGACATTCACAAACTTAAATTCAATCGCAACACTAAATTTTCCAACCTTTCCTCGGAAGGGTGGGCGGCGCTTAAAAATCTTAGTAAACGCAACGACATAGTTGTCAAATCGGCCGACAAAGGCGGCGCGGTATTTGTTTGGCGGTCCGACCTTTGATATGATATGATATGATATGATATTTTATTATTTATGCACGGTAAAATCATCAGCTAAGATTACAAACAATGCTAAAATCTAAATTACAAAAGGTAAAATTTTAAAATGATTACAATAAAATACAATTAAACTATATTAATTCTAAAGCTGCTTTCCATGAATGCCGTGCTTTATACTAAAATATGTCTTTAATCAGATTGTTGAAAAGCCCAAGAGACTCTGCTTGTCTCGCTTTGAGGGGTAAGCTATTCCAGACAGTAGCACCTCTATAGCTGAAGCTGTTTCTATAATAATTTGTCCGCGGAAACGGAACATTAAGCTTTCTTTCAGAGTCTCTTAAACTATAAACAGATTCGCGGTTTGTAAATTTAGAACATAGATATTCCGGTGCTAGCCCCTGAAGACACTTATAGACCATTGTGGCCAGCGCAATTTGTTGCTGGCTAACTAGATTTTTCCAGCCTAAAATTTTGAATAGCTCGCTAGCATTTGCATCAAAATTAGAGAAGGTCAAAACTCTGGCTGCTCTATTTTGCAGTTTTTGTAATTTGTCATGTAACGTGATACCACAGTTTCCCCAGACGACATTGCAGTAGTCAAAGTGCGGTTGAAGTAAAGCGTGATAAATAGAGCGCAATGTCGTCTGCGGAACGAGATGCCTTACACGTTTGAGGGCTCCAATTCCAGAAGCTACTTTCTTTGTCAGTTTATCGACATGGCTACTCCAGTTAAGATTATTATCAATAAGCACGCCCAGGGATTTAGCAACAGAAACTTGAGTGATAGCAGCACCATTAATCTCGGGAATTGGAGGATTTGTGAGAGCATACAACCTCTGCCTTGATCCAATCAGCATAAATTCGGTTTTTGTCATGTTCAGGGTAAGTTTGTTTGCTATCAACCATTTTTTAACATTTTCTAGATCATGGTTAAGACTTGATTCAATGTCGCCTGTATTGTCACCCGCATATGTTAGGTGGGTGTCATCTGCGTACATCCATGGCACACAATTCGTTAGACAATTTGGCAGATCATTGATATATAGCAAAAACAACAATGGACCCAAAATAGTCCCTGCAGGGGCGGATTTAGGGGGGGGCCGAGGCGGCCGCGGCCCCCCCTTTCAGTTCGTTGGAGATTTTTTTTTGTCAAAAGATACAATAATTTTACCATTTTGTAAGCAGTCTGTTGGAGCTTTTGATTTTTTTAGCTAAAGCGTGATTTTTCGCTAATAGTATGACCAAAGTTGTGCGAATAAACTTTCAACTTACAGGCGCTAATATTATCCTTTCGAAATGAGGAAGAAGACTGGATGCGAAATACTTGTCTACAGTCAACCTATCTTACAGAGACTGTAACAACGTAAAATCTTAATGTCTATATATATATAATTATATATATTTCGTGACTTTGAAGCGAAGAGTCAAAAACCATGCATCATCAGTAACCATAACTTATAATTTTATTCAATATGAAATCCTGATACATTACGTTCCAGATTGCACCAGAGTGCATGTAAGAGTACCCAAATTTTCAAAATTTTCTGGGGGGGCATGCCCCCAGACCCCCCTAGAAAGTAGCGCCTAAGGCGCTACTGAGGCGCGCTAACGCGCGCTGATTAGTATTCTTGTTCGGCCCCCACTTTCAAAAAATGCTGGATCCGCCCCTGTCCCTTGAGGGACGCCGCAACTTAGTGAGCAAGTTTTAGAAAGTGATCTATTAATGGAACACTTTTGAGTGCGGTTGTCCAAATAGGACTTAAACCAGTTGTAAGAAATGCCATGTATGCCGTAATTATTTAATTTAGATAAAAGGATCTCGTGATTAACCGTATCAAAAGCTTTTTTTAGGTCTAGGAAAACAACAGCTTTTATTTTTCCTCGGTCAATGTTATAAGCCCAAGTATCCGTAGCCCCAAGTAGAGCCGTAACGGTGGAATGAATAGAGCGAAAACCAGATTGGCATTTACATATTACGTTATGCTTTGTTAGGTAAGCATATAATTGGTTATAAACTATTCTTTCAAACACTTTGGCTATAACCGGGATAACGGAAATTGGACGGTAATTGTTTAGGTCATCACGTTCCCCTTGTTTGAATAGTGGAGTGACCCGTGCACACTTCCAGTCGTCTGGGAACACACCTACATTTAATGACTGATTGAAAATATAGCACAGCGGTTTGCAAATAAGATCCGCGCATTCACGAATAAGTCGAGAAGAAATTTTGTCAAGGCCGACTGCCTTTGATTTTTTCAATTTATTCCGCAGTGAAAATACTTCATTTGTGGAGGTTGGGCGGAACTGAAACTCCTTATCCGTGCTAGTGAGATAGTTCAGATAGCTGTTGCCATCGGAAGAAGGAATATCACTAGCAAGTTTCGGGCCAATGGTAGCAAAATAACGGTTAAATTCGTGCGCTATTTCTGCTGGAGCTGTTACTGATTGCTCATCTACATTCAGTTGTTTCACAGACATTTCCACGAAATTTCGGGAAGACAGCTCATTGATGATCTGCCAGGTTTTGCGGGAATCACCCTTATGCTCGTTTAGCATATTTTGATAATAAACTTGCTTCGCTAGCCTAGTCGCACTATTGACTTTGTTCCGCTGTCTTTTAAAGTGAACCCAATCATTAGGATTTTTTGATCTAATTGCTCTGAGTTTCAAAATATCTCGATCGTGCATCTGTTTTTTAAGCTCGGAAGTAATCCATAGGGAACCCCGCGCGCGAACACGAGTGGTTCTCAATGGAGCGTGCTTGTTAACAATGGCCAAAAAGGATTCCTTCCATTCATTCCATATATCATTTGGATTGGAAGAATTGTTTATGTGATCCCAATCTTGAGATGCAACATCGCTACGAAATTTATCACGGTTAAAACTTCGAAAATTCCTATATGTTATATTAGTGTGACCCTTACTCTGTCCATTAATGGCTAATTTTCGATAGACATAGACCATGCTGTGATCGCTAATGCCAATATGACGCACACCTGAGCATAACACCTTGTCAGGACAGTTAGTAAAAATTAAATCAATCAATGTTGCAGAAGTTTCGGTTATTCTTGTTGGTTCTGTTATGAGTTGTTGAAGACCATAAACATCCGTGATAGTTAATAATTTGCGTGTATCGCTATCAAACTGGGATGCGGCCATATTGCAATTTAGATCCCCTAAAAGGTAGAATTCAGTATTAAGGGAATCCAATTTCCCAATCAACTCTTCAAAAAGTGAAAATATACTAACAAGCGAATTAGGTGGTCTATACCACGTAGCAACAATAAATGATTTAGAACGAGGTTTGCGTATTTCAATACAAAGGTTCTCAAGACTGCCCATGCAAAGATCGTTGCGCACCGAAAAGTTAATTGACTTTTTTACATAAAAGCAAACGCCCCCACCTCCATATGTAGTTCTATCACGTCTAACTATATCATAACCAGAGATACTGACCTCATTATCGGTGATGTATTCATTTAGTTTAGTCTCGTTAATTGCGAGAACATCTATATCGTTACTTACGAGAAAGATCTTGAGTTCATCAAGATGAGTGGTCAATTTATTTATATTCAGCGAGGCCAGCTTAAAACCGCGTTTGGAGGGCAATACTCGAGAACGATCAATAGGATTTTGAGTCCGACTTCTCGATGACTCCTGACTGTTGCCTTCCAACGGCACGGCATTAATGGAAGGCATAGTAAAAGTTCAATGCGCTAGACCATGATAAAAATTCTTAAAAATACGCTTGTTACCTGCAAAATTCAGGTGTAGACCTCCACGGTTTAACCCCTTTTCGTTTATATTATTGTGTTCAATAAATCTCCAATCGTTCTGACG
Organism: Montipora foliosa; assembly: GCF_036669935.1. NCBI lineage: Eukaryota > Metazoa > Cnidaria > Anthozoa > Scleractinia > Acroporidae > Montipora > Montipora foliosa. Next base: position 9,195,912 of record NC_090876.1, read on the forward strand.
GCAAAACTTCGTCAAGTGCTTGTTCACCTCTGAGACTTTATCATTAAGCTTGTCCTTTCGAGTTACAAGTCCTGAGACTATGACTTGAGCTTCGGAAGACCCGTCTATCTGTTTGGCGAGATCAACAATAGCTTCTGCAACTTCTTTAGATGTTTTGCCGTTTTTAGCCTTCAGATCGTTTGTACCTACATGTAGCACCACTTCATCAGGCTGGAGCTCTAAATTAGGCTTTAAGTAATCTCTCATGGCTTTGGTTGTGGCTCCAGAAAATGACTTTACCACCACTCGGTGCCCTACTGCTTTCGTTAATTTCTTACCGTGAATACCCTTGACCATGGAGTCCCTAATCAATAGGGTTGTAAATTTACTTCTTTTAATCTTTTACCAAAAAGAAGCTTTGCGACAACTTTCGGGTACCTCGTTTTATGCCAAAATCCCTAAAGATCTCACTTCCAAAAATCAAAAACTTGTCAAAGACACCATTCAAAATCTTATAGTTAATCAAGAATTACCGGACACTGCCACTAATCTCATCATCAACACCCCTAGAACTTTGTGCATTTACTTCTTGCCTAAAATTCACAAACCCAACAACCCAGGTCGCCCTATCGTTTCTGCCTGTAGTTGCCCCACCGAACTCATTTCTAGCTACTTAGACAGGATTATGACACCTATCGTCAAATCTTTGCCATCATACATTAAAGACAGTACAGACGCACTACAAATTTTCTGCGATTTCAATTTCTCCGGCCAAGACAAACTTATTTTCACCATGGACATTACATCTCTATACACAGTCATTCCTAATAGCGACGGTCTTCAAGCACTTAAACACTTTTTCGATCAACGCACTGTCAAAGAACCTAGCTCGGAAACGCTCCTCCGCCTTGCCGAACTAGTTTTAACGCTTAACTGTTTTTCATTCGCCGGCAACTATTGCAAACAAATTAATGGTGTAGCGATGGGCACAAGAATGGGACCTAGCTATGCCAATCTTTTTGTAGGATATGTTGAACACCAATTTTTTAATCAGTACAACGGCCCCAAACCTGAACTCTACGGCCTCTACATCGACGATTGCATCGGCCCTATTTCATCCAGCAGAGAAGAACTCGATCAATTTATAACCTCCGTCAACTCTTTTCATCCGGCTCTTAAATATACCTGGGAAATTTCGGAAACTTCATTGGCTTTCCTAGATATCAAAGTTTCTATTAGAGGCAACGTGCTATGTACTAGTGTGCACTACAAATCTACAGATTCTCGCAGTTATTTGTTGTATTCATCGTCACATCCATCACATGTCAAGAACTCCATTCCTTATTCTCAATTTCTTAGACTTCGACGTCTATGTAGTGATGACTCCGATTTTTCCAGCAAATCAGAGGAGATGTGCCAGTTCTTCGAAAAACGTGGCTATCCTGTCTCTGTGGTCAAAGTGGGCCATCATCGCGCCCAACAATTTGATCGACAGTCATCACTACAAACGTCACAAAAAGATAAGAATGACAGAATTCCATTCACCCTCACTTTCCATCCTCATAATCACGCAGTCAAAAGCATCATTCTTAGTAATTTTAAATTACTCCAAAATGATCCCGAGACTGGTAGAATCTTTTCGCAACCTCCACTTATTTCATTCAAACGCGACAAAAACGTAAGCAACTTTTTAGTTAGAAGCGCGCTTGGGACCTAAGCGATCTGTTAAGATCACCGATCGTTTCACATGTACCTCCGCAAATGGCATTTATTGCATAACCTGTACGTTATGCAATAAATTATACATTGGTGAGACAGGTAGACGACTAGGTGACCGATTCCGCGAACACCTTCGCGATGTTGAGAAGAATGACAAGGATGCATCTAAGCCAGTCGCTCGCCATTTTAATCTGCTTAACCACTCCAAAAAACACATGGCTATCTGCGGCCTTTCCCTACATCTAGGTACGACGGAAAGCCGCAAGAATCTGGAACAAAAATTCATCTTTCAAATCGGCACCCTTAATCCTCACGGTATTTACGAACGCTTTTCATTTAACTAATATATTCCTATTTTTCACGTTGCCATGTTACCACCAATAGCGTAGCTCCTACTCTACTATAAAAACTACACGTAACCCATAACCCTCGATTCGCTCTGACGAAGGGCTAACGCTCGAAACGTCAGCTTTTAGAATCTCTGTACGGTGGCCAATTTACATTATCAACTCCGTTGATAAAACCAAATTTTTGTATACTACCTCTCCACCGACGCAGCACCACAGTTTCTTTAGAAACTACCCCTTCATTTATGTATTTCTAATATTTTTGCAAGTGTGCTGTTATATACAACACTGAAACCAAATGAACAATTCTCTGGTAACTCAGTATGGGTTCAACAAAGACAGAGAAGGAATCCATAAAGTGAATCTTGTCATAATCTCGTTATTTTAAGCCGATGCAAACGGATAAAACATAGATACGAAGTGAACACTAACAGTTTTAATCCATCATGGCTTCCAGACCCCGCGCAGTGCACATGTCCTTACGAGTACTACCGCTGATCATTACAACCTTTCCCTTCAAATAAAAACGAAA
>NC_090876.1:9230988-9250988 GCF_036669935.1 Montipora foliosa
TTCTCGTGTGGATTTTTTTTCCAGAAAAAATGGGGTTCCTAAAAAAATGGTAAGAACCGTAAGGAAATAACATAAAGCAATTATTTCTGACATAGTGAAATCATTTCAGTTACCTTCAGTGATCTCATCAGGACCTGGGTCTGTTTGTATGGGTATGCCATCTATTTGGTCTAAGAAATAAATAAAAAGCACTTGAAAATCAAAGCAACTCCAAGATCTTTTGGTTTATTTTCACTAGTGACACAAGTATAAGCAAATATATAAGTGGATCACTGAAAGCCGGGGGGAGGGGGGTGGACTCCCATATAGAAAGGGGAGGGATGCTCGTTGTCTGTCTTAGTAGTGTAAATTTCGGATCTTGGTCTCACTTAGGGTGTTCTAGGCAAAACACCATCATATAATGACAATGACAATGATAATTAGCCGGGAGAAGTGTCTCACTTGGCTTGCTTTGTTCTACGGGTTCCATACCGCGAATCAATAGCTTGTCTGAATTTTGCTCTAGACTGCATGAGTCGTCTAGTTTGAATACCATCGTAACCTCCCTTGTAATTTGCCACATTTATTCCAAAGATTCTGTTCTGTTTTGTGGACAGGCACAACAAAAGGAAAGAAAGGCAGTTCACGAAAGCTGGGCTGATGTAAAGTTTATGATCATCATGCACGGACTGTAGTTGAAGTTTTGAGTTGAACACAACAAAGAATAAAGAACGTTTAGACTGGTTGTTTTTATACTGAGTACAGTGTTAAATAAAGACCTTAAAGGGGAGATGACGGGTTTGTAAGCGGCTCGTGTTAGCCGACATTTGTTCAATCTGAGTAAGGTCACGGCTGCTCGTGTGATATAGTTATTACGCACACGCTGAAAGAACGAACCATGCACATATTCGTCCGTTCACTTTTTAGTCAAGTTCTGGAAAACGGCGGAACGTTTTAGCTCACTTAAGGTGCTTGGCCTAATCACTGAAACGAGCGCTTGGGCTTGACATCAGTAAACGAGTGCTATATTCCTCACACGATCTCGGTAAAAAGTGTAGTTAACCGAACCTTGAAATGAAAGGCAAAATCCTAATCACTGAAACGAGCGCTTAGGCTTAATCAGTAAACGAGTGCTATATTCTTCACACGATCTCGGGAAAAAGTGTAGTTAACCGAACCGTAAAATGAAAGCTAAAATTTTAAAAGAGTACTTAGGCCTAATCACTGAAACGAGCGCTTAGGCTTAATCAGTAAACGAGTGCTATATTCATCACAGTATGAATAACATGAAAGCTAAAATTTGAATGAAAGAACGAGACTAGTTAGGCTTCATCAGTAAATGAGTGCTATATTCCTCACACGATCTCCGTAAAAAAGTGTAGTTAACCGAACCGTAAAATGAAAGCTAAAATTTTAAGAGTGCTTAGGCCTAATCACTGAAACGAGCGCTTAGGCTTAATCAGTAAACGAGTGCTATATTTATCACACTATCTCGTAAAGAGTGTGATTAACCGAACCTTAACATGAAAGCTAAAATCTGAATGAAAGAACGAGACTAGTTAGAGGAGCTAGGGATCGTTTGATACTCTAGAACTTAAGGGACTTTAGAGATTTTAAAACCCCCAAAAGACCTGACATATTCTGGAGCTTTAGAAATCTTAGACTCACAACATGGACCATGGATATTCTAGAACTTTAGAACGTTTAGAGATTTTAGAAGCCCAAAACAGGGTCGTTTGATATTCTAGAACTTTAGAGATTTTAGAGATTTTAGAACCCCCAAAAGACCTTACATATTCTAGAGCTTTAGAAATCGTAGACTCACAAAATGGACCATGGATATTCCAGAACTGTAGAACGTTTAGAGATTTCAGAAGCCCCAAAGGGATCGTTTGATATTCTAGAACTTTAGAGATTTTAGAGATTTTAGAACCCCTCTTCCGTTCTAGCATTCTACATCACGTACTGATTTTAGAGGTTCTTGAACCTTTTAGCTATAGATTTCTAAACTTACAGACATACATGCCCTCAGTCTTTTTAAAACAACTCTAAAAAAAAAGATAGCTATAGATGAGTTCTATCGTGTAATGACAATATTTTCACCTTTCTCCTTCAGGGGATTAATTTAAAATTTCCGACGAGCATCCCTCCCCTTTTTAAATGGGAGTCCCCCCCCGGCACTGAAGCAGATCATGAAAATAGAGGAACAGGAAAAATTCCTTTCCCTAATTAATTGCGGCTTTCAGAAGCCCAAGACTTCCATAATGCTTTTAGCATTCTCCTTCAAACTCTGAATTAAACTGTTGTTACTTTCCCCTTTGCCCACCATTTTATTTGGTTGCGCTTTCGCTACTTTGCTGTCAATCAATTTGGCGCAGTGGTGAGAGCCCTCGTATTCCACCAATAATCAAAAACCGCTGATTCTCACCGGAATCTCGTCGAAAACGTCGCAAAAACCTTCTGAAGTTAATTACAACATCCTCAGTACCTAGAAGTAACAATTTAACACATTAGGTTGTTAGTTTAACGTAAGTAATTGATGTTACCTGTGGAAGGCAATATTTAGCTTTGAAAATTGCGTAGTTGTCATCAATACGTAAAAGCTGAGAAAAGAAATTTAGAAGTCATATTTCCCGTGGTCACTGCCAATGTACTCCTGAAGTTTTGCTCGGGTAGAACGTAAGTAATTGTCTGTCACTTCACGTGGTATAGGTTCGGAGATCAAAAACAGGAAAACTATGCATGAAACTTGTTGCTTGAACAGAACCTCAGCCTTTGCTGAGCACATGCCCTTGTTTAGTGGCAAGTTAAGTGATTTGCTCAGTACCTCCAATCGCGTTAGTTAATCTAGCGTCTAGAATCCACTACTATGATTTTTCGTCCATTGACTTAACTTAACAGGTAAGATAGGCTAAGGGCTAGACTTAATAGAGTCGTTCGCTTTTCGTTTTCGGTTTGGCAGTCGTACAACCGACTTGTTGGCTAGTCTAGCTAAGCGCTTACCCTGCTGGAACCGCCTTCTTCCTCTTGCGAGCATCTCGATGACACGAGCTGCGGGCCGGGTGGCATTTCGCTCATCTTCCCTTGAACCTTCTGCATGATCACTCATTTTGTCGGTAAACAAACGGATCTTTTCTTACTCTTCTGCACCCCTCTGGAGTCGTCAGCAACTCTAAAATATTGAATTTAAGAAAGTTTTCCCGGCGGTACAATTTTCAGCGGAATATATGGGGCCCGACGATACACAATAAGTAGTGTAAATAGAAAGATTAGAACTTTAAATGCAACATTCGCCCAATTTAAACTGATTCACCTAAATCACTCCGAATTTGCCACTGTGCCAACCTCGGACTTTCGTTATGGAGACCGTGACTGACGCTTAAACGCTCTCCTAGTGTTCTTATTTCATGCTTAGAGGAAGTTGCACCCATGCATGTAATACCGGAAACAACCTTTGTTCTGTACGATTAACTTCTGGTTTGACGTACAGTACTAAGCATAAGAAGAAACACAATCTCACCGGATTTTAATTATCTGTCCCGGATATCTTGGAACATTGAAAGGCGTCCCTTCATGCCATTGTTGCACGGCGTTTTCCGTTTTTTTCGTAATCATGACGAGACGCAGTGGGGTCTATCTGGAAGCATCCTGATGAAATAGGGGGTTTTTGTCCCCGCATTCCTTTCATACTTGAAACTCGGTACAGTGGTGAATGTAACACTTTGAAAGCCCAAGTCTGCCTTCAAGCTGTCAGCAAATGTCTTGTTAACGAAATTGCTTGACGTTTATTTCACTCAGCAGACATGAGAATTAGAGCTTTAACGATGCAAGACAACAGCGCTATAATATACGGTGCACGTGGCTATCACATGTTAATTGTTAAGTGACGTTCGTGCCACGTTCGGACGTGACTCAGGATCTTTATATTAGAGACTCATATTGTTGTTGGTTTTCGGGTTTTATATTTTGTCCAAAGAAAGGAATTTACATAGCAACGACAAAGGGTTGACAGTTGAGAAAAGCTGCGAGATAATAAAAATTATTCGAATACTAATACACTTACACTTACACGCGTAAGCGTGTATCCAGAGGGAAAAATGTCACTTTTTATTCTCTGCCTTTCGTCTTTGTTTAGCTCGGGTGCCAAACTGAGGGGAACTTTGAAGGGTCTCTCTCTTCCAAAAGGAATCTAAGACAATTTCATGCTTCTATCTTAATGGTGTATTTAATCTCTGTCACTACTCTTAACAAGTCTCTCATGCCATCAGACAAACGTCCTGATTTGACTTGAGTGAAATTCTCAACTGTGGATCGCGACTTGAGCAGATAAAACAAATCGAGAAGCAACATTTTCTTAATGCTCTTCGTTACCTTTGTAGTTTTGATACGCCGGTACATACAATCATTACTTTTCCCGTCAATTATATATTTCGACGCAGCTAAACCACGGTTTCATTTTTAATTACTTGGTGGGTCTAAACGCCACGTATTAAAAACTTGCAGAACCTAAATGACATTAGGAAGTACAATCCGCAAAAAAATCTCGCTTTTTAGATGTAAACTCAAGGAACTACACCAATGCGTAAATTAATTTAAACACTTGCCAAATTATATGCAGCTAAACAACGTCTTCGTCTTTAATTTTGCTCGGTAACATAATAAATCAAATATTGTGGTTCAGCGTTGTCTTTACTCCTGTCGACAACGATATTCATCACAGTGGTCACAGTGTTGACCTGTGATGACGAATATCGTTGTCGATAAGAGTACAGACACCTCTGAACTACATTCTATTTCTTTTTTACCACAATAGTCAAGGAGGAAGGCATGTTCGAGTTTGGAATTCGAGTTTATTCATTCAACATCAAAGTAAATGTTTGTTTCAGAGCGTGCCCAAGATCAGAAAAAGAAAAAGCAAATAAACCAATCATATTGCTAGCAATATGATTGGTTTATTTCCCAAAATGACGCGAACAGTTTCGTCAAGACTCTTAATTAGTCAATCAGATTGCGAGATTACTGGTATTTGTTGTTGGTTTTTTTTTAATTTCTCGCTATTTCGTAATATTGCTTCAAAAAGTACATTATAAAAAAGGCATTCCGTTGGGTGTCTCGAAAACGAAAACCCTAAGACCCTGAAAACTCGAAAAAAGTAACTCAAAACCTTCAACCCTAGGCCTAAAGTTGGTTTTTAGACCTAGAGTGTAACAAGGTAATGTACATCCGACGGGAAATAAAGATGTCCGGCCACATGTGGAGAGTGGTTACCCCGCTAAATATGGCGGATCGCCCAGCTTTCACTTTGAAAGAGGTTGTAGGGAATGAAGGACTTGAACTTCGCTTGAGGTAACTCAAAAATCCAACTTTAGGCGTACGGTTAGCCAAATTGAGGGTTTTGGGTTACTTTTCGAGTTTTCGGGGTCTTCGGGTCTTCTTTTTTGGGACACCTCATTTCGTTTTCATTGACAAATATTGTATTGCTCGTCTGCAAATTGCTCATCAGTTTGCATTCGATTAAACTCATCATTGTCATAGTTCAAAATGAAATTTAGGTTAAAATAATTTTAACCCAGTTTGATTCTTCATTTCCTTAACTCAGTCATGAATAATTAAAATAGCCGCTGTAAAAGAAATAAAAAAGTAATAATCAGGAGACAATAATTATCATCCTCTAATATGTACTCAGTATGATATGATATGATATGATATGATATTTTATTATTTATGCACGGTAAAATCATCAGCTAAGATTACAAACAATGCTAAAATCTAAATTACAAAAGGTAAAATTTTAAAATGATTACAATAAAATACAAACTAGTTAAAATATAAAATATTTAAAAATATTTAAAGTTCAAGCTATAAACTAAAAGCTGTTTTCCGTGAATGCCGTGCGTTGGACTTAAAGAATGTCATTAATCTTGCGTTTAAATACCCCCAGAGACTCTGTGTTCCTTATATCGCATGGTAGACTGTTCCATAATGTGGCGCCATTGTAGCTAAAGCTTTTTCGGTAATAATCAGTGCGCGGTAATGGAACATTGAGCTTATTTTCAGAGTCCCTGAGGACATAAGCAGAGTCATGCCACGTAAACTTTGAATACAGATACTCCGGAGCTAGCCCGTGCAGACATCTAAACACCATAGTGGCTTTATGAATTTCCTGCTGGCGTGCAAGATTTTTCCACCCTAAAGACTCGAGTAGCTCAGTTGCATCAGCATCATAGTTCGAGAATGTCAACACACGGGCTGCTCTATTCTGCAATTTCTGCAGTTTGTCTCGTAGCGTTTTCCCACAGTTACCCCAAACAATGTCACAGTAATCAAAGTGAGGTTTTACTAAAGCTTGGTAAATGAGATGTAAGGTTGATGCTGGAATCAGGTGCCTAATTCGCTTTAGGGCCCCGATACCAGAGGCGATCTTTTTAGTTAATTTTTCGATGTGATTATGCCAATCGAGTTTATCGTCTATTATCACACCAAGCGATTTTGTAGCTGTAACCTGGCTCACTTGAGTATTGGTCATTCTAATTGTTGGTGAGGCTGTGAGAGTATTCAGTCTCTGCCTTGACCCTATTAGCATGAATTCGGTTTTGGTCATGTTCAATGTGAGTTTGTTCGCTTGTAGCCAGTTGAAAACGTTTGCTAGGTCTTCATTTAGACAAAACTGAACATTCTCAAGATTGCTGCCCGCGTATGTAAGGTGCGTGTCGTCAGCGTACATTCTCGGTTTACAATTTGATAAGCAATTTGGAAGATCGTTGATATATAATAAGAACAATAATGGACCGAGGATGGTCCCTTGAGGGACGCCGCATGTCAATGTGCAGCTATTGGATAGCGACCCGTTCACAGAGCATTTTTGTGGGCGGTTTTCTAAGTATGACTGAAACCATTTGAAAGATTTGCCATGTATACCATAATAGTTTAGTTTCGATAGAAGGATCTGATGATCAACAGTGTCAAAAGCTTTTTTCAAATCTAGAAAAATGACTCCATTGATTTTCCCGTTATCAATATTATATGCCCAAGAATCTGTCGCTTCCAACAAAGCTGTTACAGTTGAATGATTAGCACGAAACCCTGATTGATTTTGACATAGAATATCGTGCGCTTCCAAATAGGCATAAAGCTGTTCATAAACTATCTTTTCAAACACCTTTGCCACTATTGGAATCACCGATATTGGGCGGTAATTGTTAACATCACCGCGGTCACCCTGTTTATAAAGAGGGGTAACCCTTGCATATTTCCAGTCATCTGGAAACGTCCCTTGACTAATGGATTGATTGAAAATATCACATATCGGCATACAAATAAGGTCAGCACATTCCCTGACAAACCTAGCAGATATTTTGTCAAGGCCCGTTGCCTTTGACTTGTCTAGTTTATTTAAAAGTGAAAATACTTTGTTTGGATTGGTGGGTTGGAGCTTAAACCGTTTATCTGTAACAGTAAGATATCTTTGATAGCTACCATTATCACAATTTATCTCACTGGCAAGTTTTGGACCAATGTTAGCAAAGTGGTTATTGAATTCATTTGATAGCTCCAACGGATTAGTTATCGTTAATCCGTTCACTTTTAGTGACGCCACTGACGTTTTCCCAGATTTCCGAGAAGTTAGCTCGTTTATAGTCTGCCAGGTCTTTCGGGAGTCGCTGGTGTGCTTATTAAAACTATTTTGGTAATAAACTTGCTTAGCTGAGCGTATTTGCTTATTGACTATATTTCTTTGTTTCTTAAATAATGCCCAATCGTTAGGATCATTTGTCTTGCTAGCTTTGATTTTTAATATGTCTCTATTATGCATAAGGTCTTTCAATTCAGAGGTAATCCACGGAGAACTCCTTGAACGAACGCGCATCGTTTTCAGTGGGGCATGTTTGTCAGCGATAGCCAGAAATGTACTTTTCCATTGCTGCCACATCACGTTTGGGTTGGAAGACTCGTATACATTATCCCAACATTGAGATAGAATATCATAACGAAAATTTTGGCGATCGAAATTTCGGAAATTTCTATATGTAATAGAATTATGTCCATGAGACACCCCGTTCAGAGCAAGTTTTCTATACACATACACCATGCTGTGATCACTTATCCCGATATGACAAACTCCCGAACAAGCAATCTTATCCGAGCAGTTGGTATAAATTAAATCAATTAGAGTTGATGAGGTGGGTGTTATCCTCGTCGGTTCAGAGATGAGCTGCTCGAGTCCGTAGACATCAGCAATACTCCTTAATTTGGATGTGTCATTATCATATCGAGTAGTGATCATGTCACAGTTCATGTCTCCCAGTACAAAAATTCTACATTTTCACTATCGAATTTCCCGATTAGGGATTCAAATGGAGAAAAAATGCCAATGGGAGAGTCAGGTGGTCTGTACCAAGTAACAATCACAAAAGATTTTGAATTTGGCTTATGGATTTCCAAGCAAAGATTTTCTAATGCATCCATATGTAGGTCATTTCGTACTGTAAAATTGATTGAATTTTTTACATAGAAGCATACCCCTCCGCCGCATTTTGTAAGTCTATCGCGGCGAATTATTTCGTATCCCGGAATATGAACATCATGATCTCGAATACTCTCGTTCAGTTTCGTTTCATTTATGGAAACAATATCGATATCATTGTTTTCTAATAGGATTCTTAATTCGTCTATATGTGTAGTTAATTGATTAATATTGAGTGATGCCATTCTAAAACCGCGCAAAGGAGGCAATATCGAGACAGATTTTTCGGCCCTTTGGTTGCTTAATGCATCCCGCACGGCATTGACGGACAGCATATTATCTTTCTTTTGTTCTTTGATTTCACAATGAAGCTTTGTTCTTTGTTGGCGCAAGGTGTTGATTCATCCATATTTTGGACAATGGTATGTTCGTTAAAGGTGTTATTCGTTGGACGGCATTGAGTAGCTGCTTCTCTGGATACGATTTGCAATGCAAAACTCAAAGAATCGCGTTCTTGGACTAACTTTTTATTTTCTTCCTTCAAAGATAGAATTATATCCCTAAGTCGAGAATTTTCGGATCTCAGGTCTTCCTCTTTAATAGGTTTCTCTTTTATATGAGCCCATAAGTTCCGCACTTCAGATTTCAGACAGTCTAACTCCTCTTGTACTGATTCGGCGTTCTTGTTAAATGCCGGTGTAGAAGCTTCTTCTTCATTAACGAGAATAACCGAGCTGTCATCAACCGGTAAATGGAGTAGCTTCTTCAGTTCAGCTTTCATAGCTTTTGCTTCCGGACCTTGAATTTGAAGGGTGCCGGTACTGTTGAATAAAACCAACGTGATTGTCTTCGACTTCAAAGAACTAGACCTTTCAGAGGGACTCGTGGTTGCAGAAACTTCCAAATTCAGGACTTTCGAACAAAATTCCTCAAGTTGTGTTAGGCTCCCTTTCCACTTAAATAGACTTTGTTTGTCGTCCCAATGTAGGTATTGGTTTAAGGGAGATGAGGAAGGTTCAGTGCCAACAAATTCGATGGAATTCGCGGAGCCCTCAGATACACGTCCGCACGCCATCACGACTCACGCCATCAGTACATTCTTCCTAGAATATCATATCCGGGCAGGTGTGGTTGTATTTTATCACTGCCTAAAAACACACTTAGTTTTTACTCAGATTAACATGATTTACTTATAGAAATGTTGTAAATTGCAGACAAAAACAAACAGATAACTCCAATTCAAAATTAGTGCTACCAAAAGCTATTCTCGATTTGATGCAGTACAGGTGGGCAAAAAGCCTTAATGAATATTAGTAACTTTAACCAATATTTCAGACATCATCATTAGTAACCAAGCTGTTGCACACTTTTTGTTGAGTGATCATGAAAAAACTTCCAACAAACAATTCTTGGTCCAATTCTTGATCCAATCAAAGGAAGACAAAGTGATTGGATCAGGATAGGGCTGTTAACAGTCAATAGTTGCACACTCCGACGACACATCTGGATGCCACTATCAACCTCATTAGTAACCAAGCTTTTACGACAAGACAAGAATGTTAATAGTCAATAGTTGCACACTCCGACGACACTTCTGGATGCCACTATCAACCTCATTAGTAACCAAGCTTTTACGATAAGACAAGAATGTTAATAGTCAATAGTTGCACGCTCCGACGACACATCTGGATGCCACTATCAACCTCATTAGTAACCAAGCTTTTACGATAAGACAAGAATGTTAAAAGTCAATAGTTGCACACTCCGACGACACTTCTGGATGCCACTATCAACCTCATTAGTAACCAAGCTTTTACGATAAGACAAGAATGTTAATAGTCAATAGTTGCACACTCCGACGACACATCGGGATGCCACTATCAACCTCATTAGTAACCAAGCTTTCACAATAGGACAAAAATGTTAAAAGTCAATAGTTGCACACTCCGACGATATGTCTGTATACCACTGTCAACCTCATCAGTAACCAAGCTTTCACAATAGGAAAGGATTTTTTAAAAGCAACAGTTGCACACTACGATGGTCTATATGGATCTTACTCGTAACATCACCAGTTCTAGCTGAAAACGGATCAATTAAGTTATGCAGAAGAGATTTTAAATAATGGAAGAGAATATTCCCCAATTTCATCGAGATTGGCCAGAACGCCACGTTTTGTGTGACCTAAAAGCAATAATAATATTGATTCCTTTGTAGTAAAATAATGACTGACTACATTCTACATGTATTTACTTCCTACTTGATATACTAAAGCCTCAAATGATGGAAATTTGACAGACGTTTATATTATTGTCCAAAGAAAGTCACAAGTCTTAGGCTCAAGCTACAAGTTATGTGTTCCAAAATGTCATTGATAATGAATTAAATCCTGGAAAGCCACATATCTATGAATAATTACATTCTGGAGAGTCACATAGCAATAAGTATTTAGAAAGAAAGCTTCAATTTTACTTTCACACACATGACATCAACATTGTATTTTCCAGTTTCTGTTTGTTCTTCATTTCTGTGAGCCTATCACAATTGAAGGATTCAGGGCCATAACTTCTTAATTCATTAATATTATTTACATCTTTAAGAGAGTCAATTTATATGACAAAAGAATGAAGGGGTAGTTTCTAAAGAAACTGTGATGCTGCGTCGGTGGGGAAGTAGTATACAAAAATTTGGTTTTATCAACGGAGTTGATAATGTAAATTGGCCACCGTACAGAGATTCTAAAAGCTGACGTTTCGAGCGTTAGCCCTTCGTCAGAGCGAATCGAGGGATTATGGGTTACGTGTAGTTTTTATAGTAGAGTAGGAGCTGCGCTATTGGTAGTAACATGGCAACGTGAAAAATAGGAATATATTAGTAAAATGAAAAGCGTTCGTTAATACGGTGAGGATTAAGGGTGCCGATTTGAAAGATGAATTTTTGTTCCAGATTCTTGCGGCTTTCCGTCGTACCTAGATGTAGGGAAAGGCCGCAGATAGCCATGTGTTTTTTGGAGTGGTTAGGCAGATTAAAATGGCGAGCGACTGGCTTAGATGCATCCCTGTCATTCTTCTCAACATCGCGAAGGTGTTCGCGGAATCGGTCACCTAGTCGTCTACCTGTCTCACCGATGTATAATTTATTGCATAATGTACAGGTTATGCAATAAATGACATTTGCGTAGGTACATGTGAAACGATCGGTGATCTTAACAGATCGCTTAGGTCCCGATATCTTGCTAGTGTTGACAATGAAAGGACAAGTTTTGCATCGTGAGCGGGCGCATTTGAGAGTGCCGGGTTGCTCGTTAGTTTTGAGCGCGCTTCTAACTAAAAAGTTGCCTACGTTTTTGTCGCGTTTGAATGAAATAAGTGGAGGTTGCGAAAAGATTCTACCAGTCTCGGGATCATTTTGGAGTAATTTAAAATTACTAAGAATGATGCTTTTGACTGCGTGATTATGAGGATGGAAAGTGAGGGTGAATGGAATTCTGTCATTCTTATCTTTTTGTGACATCCATGACATGTCAAGAATTCCATTCCTTATTCTCAATTTCTTAGACTTCGACGTCTATGTAGTGATGACTCCGATTTTTCCAGCAAATCAGAGGAGATGTGCCAGTTCTTCGAAAAACGTGGCTATCCTGTCTCTGTGGTCAAAGCGGGCCATCATCGCGCCCAACAGTTTGATCGTCAGTCATCACTACAAACGTCACAAAAAGATAAGAATGACAGAATTCCATTCACCCTCACTTTCCATCCTCATAATCACGCAGTCAAAAGCATCATTCTTAGTAATTTTAAATTACTCCAAAATGATCCCGAGACTGGTAGAATCTTTTCGCAACCTCCACTTATTTCATTCAAACGCGACAAAAACGTAGGCAACTTTTTAGTTAGAAGCGCGCTCAAAACTAACGAGCAACCCGGCACTTTCAAATGCGCCCGCTCACGATGCAAAACTTGTTCTTTCATTGTCAACACTAGCAAGATATCGGGACCTAAGCGATCTGTTAAGATCACCGATCGTTTCACATGTACCTCCGCAAAGGTCATTTATTGCATAACCTGTACGTTATGCAATAATTTATACATCGGTGAGACAGGTAGACGACTAGGTGACCGATTCCGCGAACACCTTCGCGATGTTGAGAAGAATGATAGGGATGCATCTAGGCCAGTCGCTCGCCATTTTAATCTGCCTAACCACTCCAAAAAACACATGGCTATCTGCGGCCTTTCCCTACATCTAGGTACGACGGTAAGCCGCAAGAATCTGGAACAAAAATTCATCTTTCAAATCGGCACCCTTAATCCTCACGGTATTAACGAACGCTTTTCATTTTACTAATATATTCCTATTTTTCACGTTGCCATGTTACCACCAATAGCGTAGCTCCTACTCTACTAAAAAAACTACACGTAACCCATAATCCCTCGATTCGCTCTGACGAAGGGCTAACGCTCGAAACGTCAGCTTTTAGAATCTCTGTACGGTGGCCAATTTACATTATCAACTCCGTTGATAAAACCAAATTTTTGTATATGACAAAAGCCCAATGTAAGCCAGAAGTAGTATTTAGCATAAACCATGTGGAATTCATAAAGCTGGACTGCTGAGTTCTTCTTCGAGTAAAAACTCCACATCATCACGAATTCCAGTTGATCTAGAAAAAAAAGGCAATAAGCAAGTCTTAACTATGTTTTTTTTCCAGGGGTGTTGATATCTTGACTTTGGCAACCCTTCATGTTCGCAGACGTAGTACATTGATTAGGTATAAAAACGTCAATTAACAATAAGCTTAGGAAATAAAATACGAAAGTCTGTTGCTTTCATCAAAATAACAACGATGTAAAAGAACAGCAATTCGCAATGCAGTGAAGTAAAGTAAAGTAAAGTAAAGTAGACAGAACTCTATCTTATGTAAACAATTCACGTACATGGCTAATAATGCACTACTGTAACAATGTTTGTCTCACGCAATAGTAGTGCTATAGGACCCTTCACCTCACTTTTGACGGTTGGAATGGGAGCGTTCTGATTGGTGCATTCAAATGTTGGCGGGAATTCAAATTTGGGCGGGACATGCCAACGTACGTTAGGGGGACATTGAAATCATGACGTCACAGACACGTGACACTCTGCGGACCCTCAGGAAACAGGTTGGGGTGTTTTGCGTCACCTTATAGGAAATTCGAATTGGGGGTATTACAGAGACCCAAGCCCCTCACGGCCAGAAAAAAACAAGACAGGATAGTTTCTTTCCGAATCAAACGGTTTAATAACTAGAATCATAAAGAAGTATGTACAACAAGAAAAAAGCATCAAATAATGTCACACTATGTACAAGATGGTGCCCCGCATATGCACCCTAGTTTATTATCATTATGGTAAAGGCTGATTTGGATGCGGCTTGCCGGTGAAAAAACACACTCATCCCACCGGTCACCTCCGAGTAGAGTCTCCTTAAAGTCACCTCAGTTCCTTACTGTCCCTACTCAGTCCACACACATAAAATCGGGTGCCCCGCACATGCACCCGCAACTTTGTCTTCTGGATGAAGCCAAAGTCTCAATCCTCCTCATCGAGATCCAGTAAAAGTTGAGCCAGTTCGTCATCGCGTAACACCGAAGCGAAACCACGAAGATCGTCTGTCAACGAATCCTCCTCGGTGAGTCTGTATCCGTAAGGGTACGTGATGGCGGTACCAGGTCAAAGAATGCGTTTGTTGTAGACCCACTGATAGTTCTTTTGCGCCGATTGAGTGTGAAGAGAATGTTCTTTGGAGAGTCGTACGATTTTGCGGACTTGATGGATGACAGTTTTTCGAGGTGCGTCCAAAGGACGACAGAGTTCGTCGAGCGTGTTTTGTCGCAACACTTGGTAATTGAGTTGGGCTTTACCCTCGACATTGAGTGAATGTCCTTTGACTTTGCATTCGGTCTTGTCATCATTGCACAGATACCCGTAATTCTTGGGACCGCCTGAACAGAATTCCCGAATGAACTGCTAGTCATCGGGTTCGTTCGTGAACTCACCAAGATGAGTTCCCGTCATTTCGTCGGGTTCACCAGGACGACTCACATAGAGGACGGAATCCGTGTCGAAGTAAAGGACCCGTTTGCCGAGACGTTCGAGAGCCTCGTACAGATGGAGTCGTGCTCAGCAGGTGGTAAAGGCAGCCACAAACGTGTTGGTGTTGACGTTCAAGTCTTCACACTCGCCCTGCGCTTTGTAGTGGACTTCCACCCAGTGTTCGTCCAGACAGCTGCCGTAGCGCACATCGTGTTGGTCCGAATCCATGAACATATGAAAAGGTTGCGGATCGTAGAACACTTTGTGCTGCATGAGATTGTCCCGCTGACCAAACTTACCCCACATGGAGTTCAACATCATGTTAGTGCAGGCACGCAAGCCGGGATTTTTCTTAATGTTGTCAGGCTCGAGCTTTAACCCCTTCGTGACGAGCGAAATCAGACACGTATGCGTCGCGTTCGATTTGACACTCGGGATGGTTAGGGTCGAGAGCAGGACCCGCAGGCCAACCGCTGGCCTCCACCTTGAGTTTTAGCCAACGATCGACAGACGATTCGAAGAGGCCTTGTTTTTTCGATGGAAAATGCGCTACTTCGTGGGTCTTCAAGATGACGCACCCGACCTCCACTGCCTTGTCCAACTCAGGGGTACACCAGGTCCAGGTCAGCGCACGCTCTGCATCCGTGTGAGTACACTCAAGGGATTTGTCGTGCAGAGCCTTGTCAATGTCCTGTTCCACACAAGTGCGACATAACGGAAAGGTGAGCTTACCGCCCCATCGGTAAGGTAACACTGGATGGAAGAGTCTCGTGGGTGGTAGCACGGTGCAGGTAGCCAAACCAAAATACTCCGAGAGGTCCGTCGTATCCGGATTGTAGATGAATTCGGGATGACTTACAGGATACACGGCATATTTGTTGGTCCACGGATACAGACTCATTAGTCGATATAGAAGATTTGTTCACCTTCCTGGATCTCGTAATAGAGGTGTACGGCATTGGTACGTCCGCCAAAGAAGGCGTCGCGAGGATTCATAGGTGGTACGAGGGTCAGTTCATCCACAAACGCTTTGATGTTGCGGATCCTCCTTTTTGAGACCATACCACTCACAGCCCCAGATGGAGATGATGTGAATGTTACGATCACGAATAGCCTGGAGACGAGCCATGGTGTCGCGATACACGGCGTCCATACAACGATCGTTGAGACGACGGTACGGTTCTTGTCGATTGGGGAAACAAAAAGGACACCCGTGCCAAAAGTAGCCCAAGTACTCGTAAGCGGTGTGGGTCGTCTCGTCGTAGCCGTCCACGGACCAACGGGTGCCAGGGATCTGATATTCGCCCTGGTTGCGGGCATGACGGATACGTGGCTCTCCGGCCTGTTGTGTCTGCAACTGATGTTCTTGCCATTGCAACCATGGAATTATTGGTGATCAGACGCCAACCACGGAGAGGTTTGGAAGCGATGGTGTTTTCCTCCATGCAGTTAAGACGGAGATCGTGCATGCAAACACCGGCTGCGGTCATTTTTTCAAAGGGGCTGAAACGTGTCAGTTCTTTGATGATCTTGTCAAACGCCAAACATCCCGCACGTAAAAGTTTGACGTCCGATATACAGTAAACCCGTAAATCTCGCTGCATGTCAAACTGGACGCCATTGGCCACTTGTTCCTTGTACCACCGCTCGAACTCGGCTTTTTCCTTGGTAGACATGGTGTTGGGGCAGAACATGTCCTTGGGTGGTAGATCTCCCACGTAGTCCGCATGTTCTGGTGTATTTCACAAAGTATCCCTTGGCAAACTCGTCGGGATCCAAGTCAAACATGGAAGTAAACGATTCCAGAGGTGTGGTGAGAAATGAGAGAGAGTCGATGAAACGATTGTAGCCATTGCGAAAAGTAAGTTCGAGTAACTTTCCACCCGTACGGATCTGTTCAAACTTTTGCTTGCGTGCGATCATAACCCTTGAAATTATGGGCTATGACCGTCTCGTAACGTGTGTCCTGTTCCGTCAATTGTTCCAACCAATCCAGGAACTGATCGATGCACGTCTCATCTGCAAAAAGACACGGTGTGACGTCTTTGGCCGTCATGCCCGCCACCAAATTAGGCACGTGAACCCTGGTATTTTACATGGCCTCACTGTCCCAAAACACGAGTAACGGCGGTCGATAATCCTCACCCTCCAAACAGGCAGGCACCCTCTTGCCTTTTTTCTGCAACTCCTCCCGTCGTCTTTTTCGGAGATTGATTTGAGAGATCCGTGCTTCGTCCTCGAGTTCTTCAGGATCGCGCGGTTTCTGAACGAAACAACGATGTTCCTTCAAGTCCACCTCCTCCATACAAGCAGGGCACGTTCCAAAACCGCAGCGATGATCCTGTTGGTCTTGAACTGACTTGAGAAGTTTGTGACACCCGGCACACTTACGCCATGACTCACACACGGACCGATGATTCGGGCCAACCGTAGCACCACCTATGGTTTTGGTGTGATGAAGGGTAAGACATCCATCCCCGTGGAAGAACCGTCGACAATGGGGACACGGAAGATGGGCTTTCCGTCCACGCAGATACGCTTCTACGTAATCTTCACACGTATCTTGTTGACAGAAAGGACAATGGATGCCTTTACCTTCCGCACAATTATGATGATCCCTTACGTTGTAAGGTTTCAGACACCGTCCACAAAAGTAGCCTTGCCCAAAAAGTCCCGGCAACGAAGTCAATGTGTCGTAATGTTCGTCGTCGTGGAGAAGGGCTAACAAGGTAGCACCTGTCCAAAAGCAAAACAGGCGTATTGTCGATTGGCATCGACCACCACGATTCGGTAATTCCGAAGACTGGGTGCTTCAGCCAAAGTGGCTACTTCCTGGAGACCCATAGGACCCGGCTGGAGTCTGGTTTCCTCCAAAAGAGCCATAGCGGCTTCGTTGGGATGTCGTTGAGCACGGTTGGGTTTGGTCCACTTGTCCCGTTCCTTGTTGTTGGAACACGCCAGGTGCAGGCCACAAGCGGTGACGATAGCACGCACGGCACAGAGTCCTGCATCGTCCCTGGGCATGTCCACAATACACTTTCTGCCTGGACATGGACAAATTCCAGTTCAAAAGGTTCGTCGGGGTCGTATTCTTCCCCGGAAATGAGTTTTGGAGCCAGATCGTCCAAAAAAGCGATCACCGTGTCCGGTTCCTGACGCCACCGACTGACACGTAATCCTCGAGAAAAGGAGTTGTCGCATCGTGGCGAATGAAAACGAAGAAACACACGATCACGATTATGGATGGCAGCATCGTCCAACAAGGTTTCTATGGCACCACGCAGTCCTTGAGCGAGCGCATGGTTGATGTTTTGACGGCGTGAATCCAAACGTCCTTGTTGCTCCAACCGTGTCCTAAAGATACGTTCACGCACTCCCATGGCAGAGGATCGACGCTCCATGATGGGGTCCAAAACAAAACGAAAATGTCCTCCTCCACCTACTTGTGCAGGAGCTTCCTCAAAGAAAGAAGGTGTGTTTTGACGAGCAAAGGCCTCACGATCGTCATGCAACCTTTGCCGATGCTCGGTGAGATGGAGATTTTCATCATCCATGGGGACTGCCAGCCACTGTTCCACTTCGTCGAGAGCCTGAACTAACAGTTCATCCTCATCACTTTCCATCAAATCCGCCACATGTCGAAGTTTTTCTTCTCTCATCAAAGCACGTTGCTCCTCTAAAGACAATCCACTAGGTCCTGCACTTGGAGAAGACATGACGAGCAAATGAACGGAAAACCGCGCGCTGAGTTCTTTTTTAAAGATCAGGCTTCGCGGGGGGTAGAAAATCACGGACCTTGGGTGACCTTTCCAGCACGTGAACACGAAGCAGCTCATTCGCTCGGTATGTATGGCCTGACTTGTAAGGTCATACGACCATTTGAGAGGGATGGGGGGGGGGTACCCCAACATTTTTATGGCCTGACTTGTAAGGTCATACGACCTGATGACAGGGGATGGGGGGGGGGGGTACCCCAAAAACCTTCTTGGTCTGATGCCTCCTAAGGGCTAGAAAGAGTGGTTTGGAGTTCACTATGTTGCGGAAGATTTGGATCAATAAAGACCAGACACATGGAAGTCCAGAACTTGGCTCTTTTAATGTTTGTAACAAGAACAACAATGTCAGTCAGCCATTACAGACTTTTACAATTTGAGTTTTTGTTTGGCTTGCATGATTCTCTTCACGATGGCTTCGGTCCAGGTTTTCTTGCCGGGGAGATGGATGATGGCCTTCACCATTTTTGCATTGGCTTTCCATTTGCCTTGTAAATTCTTGGCCTGGGAATATCGATGTCATGTTGTTTGGCAATCCTGTCCAGCCGATTGATGCCCGGATCGCCACGCTTGAGTCTCTTTTTCAAATGCATGCCGGGTCCCATGTACTGGTGCACCCATACAGTCTGGATGGATATGGCGAAGGAAGTCAGAAGAGAGTCGCAACAAAATACACAGTAGCACAAACAACCTTGTTTGTAAACATAAAAAATCGTTCAGCTATCATCATCATTTTGTTCTTCTTCCGTCTCTCCACAGCTGCATCTGTAGCCTCTTCAACATCCATCGAATCCTCCTCCATGAAACGATGTCGGGTTTTCATAACGTCTTTATGCACGGGGTCATGCTTTAGACGTTCAAACCAATGGAGATAGTGCAAGTACAGCCCTCGCAACTTTCTTCTGTAAACGGGTAACAGGGCATTAAAAGCTTTGGCCTCAGCTATCGTTTCAGAGACCCCCTCCTTCAAGAACTTGTTGACTTTTTTGTCATAGGTTGAACTCAGTGACTCTTCCACCTCTTGGCGCAGAGTTTCCCAGGTATCTTGGTCATCCATTTCCCTGTCACTAACGTCTTCATCCTCAGACTCGATGACCATATCCAAGTCCGAGTCCGAGTCTTTTTCTTCCTCTTCATCTTCTTCACTTCTCTCTTCCGAGGCAGCATAGGGTGGTACTTCCTCAAATATGTCCCCCATGGTCGTGTCTCCCACAGGCTCCTGGTCTATGCATTTCAATTAACCTCACCTCTGTTATAAGCTCGACTGAACGGTTTGTGGCAGTAGCGGCAGAGATGTGCCATACACTCACCCAAAGGGATTGCTCCAAATGAGCATCGCGAGTTTGACGTCTGCTTTTATACCCACTGTGAGTCATGGGGGCGAGTGACTCAGAATTAGTTACTCATCAGGCCTTGGAATTACTCCCCCAAAATACACATTGTGAGTGACGGTGGGAGTGACTCAGAATGAGCTACTCATCAGTCCTTGGAGTGACTCCCCCCAAAATGAGTAGGGTAAACACTGAGGGTAGGGGTGAGAAATCCTAGGTGTAGGCTAGGATTTGAGTGACGGGGCGAGTGACTCAGAATGAGCTACTCATCAGCCCTTGGAGTGACTCCCCCCAAAATGAGTAGGGAGCACACTTAGGATAAGGGTTAGAGATCCTAGGTGTAGCCTAGGTGTACTCTTGCGCGAACCAATAAAAGGGTGA
>NC_090876.1:9268488-9288488 GCF_036669935.1 Montipora foliosa
CGCTTGAATAGTCCGCTGCAATGGCTCATTGATATGCGTAAATGTCGCACCATTTCTCCCGATGCGGCTCCTAACGTCAGTGGCTTCATAGCTCAGTTGGTTAGAGCGTCGCACCGGAATCGCGAGCTCACGGGTTCAAACCCCGTTGAAGTCCTGAATTTTTCAGACTTCTCTACGCAATTGCAAAAATTGCGCTCATAATTGCGAAGATCATAGCTTCACTTGATTTCATTTCGCAGTTCATTTCATATATATACCATTTCATCAGTACCAGACATGTATGGCATGCCACGTAATTTTATAACAACAACTCATTCACAACCTCTGTAGTGGACACATACTAGAGATTAGTACATACAAATTAAAGAGGTAGTTACTTTTAGCTAGTACTACTGAGAACAGCCTCTGCAAAGTTATTGTCACTTCTAATTGGACGGTCATAAAACTTAGCAAAAGTTGACTCAGAACGCCACCCAGCAGTGTTCATGAGCTCTTGAAAGCTCGCGGGGAACATTAGCAGCTTTAGCTGCAGAGATGGCTGCACCCCTAGTACTATGGGGTTTGAAAACTGTGGTATCAATTCCTGCAGCTTTCATGGTTTGTTTAATCCACCGTGAGATGGTGTCTCTAGGGGCTGGCTGGTCCATGTGGTGCTTTATAACAAATCAGCAGTTGCTTTGTTCCCATCCTAAGAGGGGCAGTTCTCTTGATATAAGCTTCTAATAACTCAACAACACAAAGTCTTTTGTCCAAGGTGAAACTCCGAAATAGAACAGGAAATAAATGTCTATTCTGGCCCCCTTTAGCACTGGTTTGTTTCAACAGAGATGATATGTAGATTGTATATTTTCCAGGTGATATGCACATTTCCTCCAGTGAGAGTTTCTGTAAAGTCTGAGTTCTCTGTGCTGATAGAAGGGCCATGAGCATGAGTAGTTTAAGGGTGAGCTGTTTCAATGACATACTATCAACAGCTGGAAAAGTTTTGAGGTAGTTGAGTACAATCTGGGGATTCCATGTTTCGGTGTAGCGCGGTAAGGCCGGTTTTTGATTGAACAGGCCAGACATAAACCTTGACACTAAAGGATGTTCACCCACTTTTATACCGTCTACTGTGATAAAGGACGACAGGGCACTTCGTGCAGTTGCTACAGCGCTGTATCCCACCGTTTTAGATTGGTGCGCAAGGAAGTCCAGGACTTGTGGTATCCTTACAGAACTTAAGCCAGGCGGTTACATAAGTCTGGTATTGCTTTCGTGTCCCTGTACGCCATGAGTCCAGAATTATGTTTAGAGGTTCTCCCTCAACACCTTGAGCTACTAGGGAAGCCCTGACACAAGACAACCATGAAGTTGAAGTTTCGGGAACAATGGATGGACTTCCTCGGGGTGATATGGAAGTGTGAGGTTTGATTTTAGCGTCTTGATTACCAATGGTTGAGATTTGAGCAACTGCAGGAGATGTGGATACCAGAACTGGGTTGGCCAATACGAGATCACCAGTATTGCTGTGGTATTGCTTTCTTGGATGTATTGTAAAACTTTCCCTATGAGACTGAAAGGAGGAAAGCAGTATATGAGCTTATACCTTGACCAGTCTACTGTGAAAGCATCAATGGCTATTGCACCAGGATCTGGTTTCCAGGCTACATATTGGGATACTTTATAATTTAGCCTTGACGCAATCATGTCTATGTCGGGCTCACCCCACGTTGCCGTAAGTTCATTAAAGACAGAAGGGGCCAAAGACCATTCACTGTTACTTTTGTGAAAAACGCGGCTAGTCCTGTCCGCCTCTGCATTTAGTTTGCCTGGCAAATGAGATATTGACAATGTTAGGTGTCTAGCCATGCACCACATGATTATTTCTCTAGTCATCTCATTGCAAACTCTACATTTTTTACCACCCATATTGCGGATGTAGGAGACAGCAGTTGTGTTGTCACAAAGCAATTTTATGTGGCAACATTGCATATGGTTGCAAAGGGACTGCAGAACTAACAGAATGGCCTTCAGCTCCAAGTAATTTATGTGGAGTTTGGATTCCTGGTATGACGATCTACCACCAGTTACATTTCGTGTACCTTCTATCACCCCTCCCCAGCCTTTCAGTGAGCTGTCTGTCATGAATGTGATATCAGGGGGTAGTGGAGTAATAGCTTTTGGGTATTGGTCAACATTAGAAATCCACCATAGCAGGTCCTGCTTGGATAGGGGAGAAAGAGTCATTTTCCCCTCAAGGTCCCAACCATTACATTTCAAGGCATTAGTTTTGTCATTTTCAAGGGACCTGTAGAACAGAGGTGCATACTGTACACCTGAGAAAGCTGATACCATGAGGCCCACTACAGATGCCACCTCTCTAGTTTGAACTGGCCCTTGCATGTGTACAAGAGTGTGACACCGACAGATTTTATCACGTCTGCTTTCCCGGGGACCATAGAAATGGTCATGTTCTGAGAATTGAGGGCAAATCCCAGAAAAGTGATTACTTGGGTGGGCGTGGTGACAGATTTTGTGTCGTGAATTGTAAACCCCAGTGATCTGAGCAGGAAAATGGTATCATTAATCGCCTGTGATAGTTCAAGAGGTGTTGCTGCCATTAAAAGGATGTCATCTATGTAGATCACTAAGAGGTATCCTTTTGATCTCAGGATAGCAATTACTGGTTTCATAACTTTTGTAAACACCCTTGGGGCCGAGGCGAGACCATTTGGTAAACATGTAAACTCATAGAGAGTATCTTTAAACTCAAATCTGAGGTACTTTCTGTGCTGAGGGTTAATGGGCACAGAATAGTAAGCATCCTTGAGATCGAGTACTGCCATCCAATAGTTTTTTGTATCAGCTGAACAGCGGATTGAAGGGATTCCATTTTAAATGCTGGTACGTGACAAACTGGTTGAGGTTCTTAAGATTTAAGATGAGTGTATGAGATCCATCTTTTTTGGGTCTAGTAAAGACAGTAGAGATGTACTCGTTGGCACCGTGTGTAGCTTCATTAATAACTCCCTTCTCTAAAAGCTTTTTAATTTCAGCTGCAATAATAAGTTATTCACCTTTAGAGAAACTACTATGAGGTACAGCTGGTTGGAAAGGCATGTCATCAAATTCTAAAGAATAGCCAGCCACCATCTCAAGGATGCTAGGGTCTGAGGTAATAGACCTCCAGGATTGCATGTGTGTGGCTAAGTTACCAGCGACAAATTTTGTAACATTTACCTTTTCAGTCGCAGATGCCTGAGCTACTGCGACTGACGCTTGTTGTTTTGTTTGTTCTTGTGAAGCTCTTTGTGCCTCCAAGGTCGGTAGATCTGACCTTTGAAGTTCTTTGAAGGTCGACTGTGAGAAAAAGAGCCCCTGCTGCTAGTGTTATTTCCAAAACCTGAGGAACTTCTTTGGGGTCCTCTAGAGGCTTGAACTCTAGCCCCTATTTTGTTGACATCACCTATGTCTTTCAACTGCTTTTGAAGGTCGTCACCAAACAGATAGTCAGTAAAAGGAATCTGCTGGGAGCGCAACGAGGCATAGTCTTTCCCTATATCGGGTTTCATTAATTGCCTCCTCTGCATGTTGAGTTCGTAGTTAACATGCGTTAGGAGCGAGAGGGCATCAAGCCCAAGTTGTTTTATCTGTTGAACGCCCTCTTTGTCTAGCCCTTTTTCTCAGTCATGGACAAGTCGATCAAGCGGACGACGGGCATTATACCTTTTACGAGCACCAGCTGCATCTTATATAGCTGCGAATCTCTTTTCTGCGTAGGTTCACGGAGCTTTCGCCAGATACCGGTATTTACTCTCGTTGGTTTAGCGGTTTCGCAGTTTTTCGGTCTGTCCTGGCGTTCCAGTTTGTCTTTCAGGACTTTATCCGGCAAGTGACTGCGAAACATTTTTCCAAGAAGCTTGGCAAGTTGAGGATTCTGTATATCTTTGCCAATAGAATCTTTAGCCTCGTATTCCTTCTGCATCTCCGCTAATATTTCATTCTCGCTTTCAGTATCACTCTCGTTACCCTCATGTGTAAATTTTTCCACAGAGGGTTTGGCAATCCTCAGAGTCAGAGGCATTTTGCTCGCTCGTGGAGCAAGAGCATCCCTTGGCGGGTTCTTTGGTGGGAACTTGGCTTTGAGGATCCTGGCTGGAGCGTTTGCTATTGCCTTTGCCTTTCCCCTTCGTGGAAGGGGTTTCCTCCAATTTATCGAGCCTTTTAGTTAAGCTTAGGATAGCTGAAGAAAGAAGCTTTACTTCAGCAAGCGATCCAGAAGGATTCGCGCCACTTGTGGACGCCATGTTTGTATCTTGCGTGTCATCAGTTTGGAGATTTTGTCTTTTTCGTCCGGGCTTAAACCAAGCGAATCCGGATCCTCAATATTTATTCGCGTTTCTGTAGCTGACCTTTCGTGGCCTTTCTCGACAATGAGAATAGTATTGCCGAGAAATGCCACGAAATCAGCCGTGCGGAATTTTCTCCCCGCTTTTGGTGCCCCGGGTGAATTGATCATTAGCCTACTACTCCCCGGGGGCCCTAATTACCTATTTAAGATTCGTTTTCTGGTATTTTTTCCCTCTTTTGCCAAGTTACGCGCTCGGCGTCGTGGTCCAGGATATTTTTCAAGTTATCTTTTACGTCGCCGAAGCTTTTGCTGCTCTTCTTCGTTCTTCTCGATGGCTGTGCCTGTCCAGCCAGATCCGGCTGTTTTGGCCGCTTTACAGAACCCTGATCCTGATCCGCAAGCACCCGCAGGACAGGCTGTCCAAAACCCTGACCCGCAAGTTGCCACTCCACAACCTGCTGGTCAAGTGCACGAGGTACGGGATTCGTTCTCATCTTATTTATTGTGCTAGTCTTAGCCGAGGCCGTTTTCCTTCTTGTCGCTCGTAGGCGTTTTTTCGCTTGTTCCGTTTCGCTTCGTTCTACTTTGTTAGTTTTGCCTCATGCTTCGCTTCTCTTTTGCCCGTTTCGGTTCATTCGCTTTTTGTTGCACGCTGCTTTGTTATTCTTCATGTTGGTTGTCGCCTTTTTTGATTCGCGTTCTTTTTTGTTTTGGCCGTTTTCGCTTTTATCTCCTTTTACCGGCCTTTGGGTGATTTTCGCTTTGGCTCATTTTTCTTCGTCTTTTTCGGTTTCTTTGTCATAGTACTTTTACGCCTTCGCACGCCTGGTTTTTTCGTTTTCTTTTGTCAGTTTTGCTATCGTATTATTTGCCTTTGCGTTCAGTGCCCGTTTTATTCAGTCTCTTGCCTTTTTTTCATTTCGGGTCTCTGTTGCTTTTCGTGGCGTTCGGTATAGCTCGGTTCTGCTCGCTTGGCCCTTCGTAGACCGCGCTTTCGGTTTGTTCGTACTCGTGTCTAGTGTTTGTTGCTCTTAGTCGGGCGTTATTTAGTCACTCGTTTTCCTAGTTGTTTTCAGCACTCCCGTGTTAGTGTTATCAGTCGGTTTTCGGTTGCTTGTGTGGTGGGCGTCATTCGGTTCCCCGGGTGTCTGGTGTTTTTTCAGTTGCTCGGGTGTCTAGTGTTTTCTGTTGCTCGTGTATCGGGAGTTTGCAGTTGCTCGTGTGTCAAGCGTTTCCAGCTGCTCGTGTGTTAAACCTTTTCAGTTGCTCGTGCGTCTAGCGTTTTCAGTTGCTCGTGTGTCTAGTTTTCTCAGTTACTCGTGTGTCTAGCGTTTTCAGTCTCTAGTGTGTCAAGTGTTTTCAGTTGCTCGTGTGTCGTGCGTTTCCAGTTTGCTCATGTGTCGAGCGTTTTTTCGGTTGCTCGTGTGTCGGGCGTTTTCAGTTGCTCGTGTGTCGAGCGTTTTTTCGGTTGCTCGTGTGTCGGGCGTTTTCAGTTTCTCGTGTGTCGAGCGTTTTTTCGGTTGCTCGTGTGTCGGGCGCTTTCAGCTGCTCGTGTGTCGAGCGTTTTTTCGGTTGCTCGTGTGTCGAGCGTTTTCAGTTGCTCGCGCAGCTCGTGTGCCGAGCGTTTTCGGTTGCTCGTGTGTCGAGCGCTCCCAGTAAATCGTATGTTGAGCGCTTTCAGTTTGTACAAGAGAAAATGAGGGGGACAGAGACGGAGTCTCAGGGCGTTGGTCGGGATATGTCGTGTCCACCCAAAGTTATTTTTAGACGAGCGGAAGTCTTTGTTCTAGCGGAAGTCTGTCTTCCGAGACGTCCGCATGCAGTCTTGTCTCGCTCTCAGGTTCTTAGTGAAGAGAGAAAATGGCGGTGCAGGTGGAAGGCTAATGAATATTTATTCTTTCAAACATCAGACCGAGGTTGGCCTGCATGCGGACGTCTCGGAATACAGACTTCCGCTAGAGCAAAGAATTCCGCTCGTCTAAAAATAACTTTCGTAGACATGACATATCCCAAGGGCTGGACCGGGAGCCTCCTTCTCTGTCCCCTCATTTTCTCTTGGTTTGTACCTTTACGTTGCCCATGCGTCGTGCGTTTTCAGTTGCTCGTGTGTCGTGCGTTTTCAGTTGCTCGTATGTCGAGCGCTTTCAGTTGGTATCTTTGCGTTTCTCGTTCTCGTGTGTCGCACGTTTTCAGTTGCTCGTGTGTCGCACGTTTTCAGTTGCTCGTGTGTCGAACGTTTTCAGTTGCTCGCGTGTCGAGCGTTTTCAGTCGCTCGTGTGTCGTGTGTTTTCGTTTCTCGTGTGTCGGGCGCTTTCGGTTGCTCGGGGGTCTTGTGTTTTCAGTCGCTCGTGTGTCGAGAGTTTTTTCATTTGTTAACGTCGGTGTTAAATTTCTTCTTGTTGGCTGTAATTTCTAGCACTGGTTCGTAAAGTTTGTCTTATTTTGCACTGTTTTAGTTTGGTCTCTGTGTATTACCGGCTTCTAATGATTTGTCTCTGTTATTCACTGGCTATTTAGTTTGCCTCATTTTGCCCCACGGTAGTCTCGGTATATTTTTTCGTCCCAGTACGCCCCGACCCCATCCTCCACCGTGACCAGAAGGGTAATCTTATTCACGCCCTATAACCTGTCTTAGGACAGGTTCCTGGTCCGGCTCGGCTGGCGGATTCTCTCCCTCCCTGTTTTGGGCTTTGCTTTCTCTCTTCCACGTTTTTAGCTTCGTTCTTTTCTTCCCCCCTTTTTAGGGCTGTGCATCTGCTTCGTTTACTGCGGCTCTTATGGAGGCTCAAGCAATCCCACGCTCTGTACGGTGGTTTTATGTGGGGGGGGGGGGGGGGGGTAGGCAATCCTGTCAGCTGGGCCGGACCCTTGCCGTCTATTGAAATGGTTTCGTAGGGTTTAGTCTCCACCTCACCGGCCCTGTTACGTTTCCCGGCACCGGATAGTTTTGTGGCCGGTAACCTGCGTTCCTGCTCGCCCTTCTGGGAGGTCGTCTTGAAGGGTCACCCAAAGGCTTCGGAGATTCTGGGGTACATCACAGAGGGGTTTAGGGTGCAGGACTTTTTTGTCTCGTTCCGCCGCTGAGTTGTTTCGTTCTAAAAACGACCTTCAGAGTTTCCCTCTGGCATTTCCCTGAAGTATATTTCTAGTGTTTCGCCTCCTTGCCTTTCTGTTAGGGTTTTTCTGAGTTTTGGAGAGGGACGACACTTATTTAAAGTTTCTCGTTTTCCCCGGTTTGGTGATCCTGTTTCTTCGTCAGTAAGTCGTTGGCTAAATTTTGCCTACCATATCTTATTCCGCTAAGGCGGTGAGTGTCTGTTTTGGCAGTGAGGATTGTTTACTATTTACAAAGCGTGGTGGAGTTGAATCAGGGACAACCGGAAACAAATCCAAGCCAGAGGTTAGAACGGGATTTGAACCTGTCTGTTTTGGCAGTGAGGATTCGTGGCATTTCTCGGCAATGAGAATAGCCGACTGGTTGCCTCCCGCCAGTTGGGGTTTTTAATAATGTTTCTGTTAGGTTTGAATTGTTACTTTCACCTTGTTAACAGTGGAGTGCCCGTAAACTAGCTTGATAGCTAAGTGTACTTCCACTGTAAAGAAAGCATTTAATTTTAATTTTTGTCTTCATCAGTTCCACTGTTCCGCATCTGAAAGCAAACTATGATAAAAAAGATTGCCTTTCAATGACACATTAAGGGAAAACATAAGCAAAATATACGGTGGCCATGGCATGAACGTTTGCCTTTTGGACCAAGAAACCCCACGAGATTGTGTTTGTAACTTATGCTTAGATCAAACCAGAAGTTAAGCAATCAGATCAAAAGATATTCCGGCATTCTTTTTCACTTGGTTAAAAGGTGTTAAATGCTCGACTGCAACTTCCGCTGGGTGTCAACATAAACTTGATGAGCGCTTCTGCTTTGATGTAATGTTTAAAACACGAGCTGCAGTGTTTTATCGGGTTTACGAACACGAGGCATAACCGAGTATTCTTAAGCCTGGTTTTCACTAGCGACACAAGCACTTGCGCAATCACAAGCATAAGAGCGCTTTTTTCACGGTGAAAACGGGGTTGCCGCAAACATGAGCACAAGGATAAAAAATTTTCCTTTTCCTTATGTTTGCGCATGCTCTTATGCTTGCGTTCGCTTGCGTCGTGTGAAAACAAAACAAAGCATAAGCACAGGCCCTGGGAAATTTGTTGCGTCTGACCAATTAAAGCACTCGTTTCAGATTCCCTGAGTCTGAGCATTTGAACAAAATGTCGGATGCCGTGGTTGTTATTTAATGCTTATGTCGAATTCGAAATTCTTTTTCCCTAGCATAAGCTACAGTAAAAACCCGCGTGTGAGAACCTAGCGGTTTAAGAGCCTGCTGGCAGATATTTCCCATTTTTATACTCCAAAATATAAGAACATGTTTAACCAAGCAAAATTTATTAGGTTCTTATATGTGAGTTATGGGATATTTTCACAAGCATGTTAACTAAGAAGTATAACTTTGGTGACTTTGAGAAAGAGATTACTTCATGGAAAGTTCGCGCGTACGGTTTTATAAGGAAACTGTAGTTCTTTGAACACGAAGAGGTGCATTTGTTTGTTTGTTTCATTTCATATACTGTAGCACTATGATCAATTCTGATGATTCCATCATAAAATGAATGTGACCAGAAAATTAAGGCAAAAGGACTTTTTTCGCATTTTTACTTATTCCATTTATTATTTTATTTTGTATGCAGATATTTCTGAAGCAACTACAGAATGCAGGGCCAGAATCAAGGCAATTTTGTTTTGCGGCTCGTTTGGTTCGGCAGTGGATGAAAGGTTAGCTTTAACCGTAACCGTAAAGTGAAAGCTAAAGAGTGCTTGGGCCTAATCACTGAAACGAGCGCTTAGGCTTAATCAGTACACGAGTGCTATATTCTTCACACAATCTCGTAAAAAGTGTAGTAAACCTAATTGTAAAATGAAAGTTAAAATTTTAAAGGAGCGCTTAGGCCGAATCACTGAAACGCGCCCTTCGGTTTAAAATTAATCGGTAAACAAGTGCTATTTTGTTCACACTAGACTTAACGTCATACAAACTATTTGACGTTCTTTCATCCACTACCGAGCCAAACGAGCCGAACGAGCCATCTCATTGACATAAAGAGCGTATGAAACTGCGATTATTGATAACCAAAGAGCAACCGAGCCAAACGAGCCGGCTCGTTTGGTGGATGATTAAAAGTGGCCCTGTATTCTGTAGTATAGCCAATACTTTCATTTCCCGAAAGATACTTTGTTTATAGTGTATTGTTTAGTTAGTCTTGCACAAGGCTCATGGCAGAGGTTAACTATTAATAGAGTTATTTCAGTAGAGTTATGACTTAGAGTTAGAGTTAACGACTTCCAAAATCCTGAATTCAAGATTTTGGAATTCAAGATTTTGGACTGCCAAAATCCCGAATTCAAGATTTGGGAATACAAGATTTTGGCCGTCCAAAATCTTGAATTCATCTTGAATTCAGGATTTTGGCAGTCCAAAATCCTGAATTCAGGATTTTGGAAACAACTCTAACTCTACGACATAACTCTATGAAAAGAACTCTAAGAATAGCTGTCCTCCTCATGACAAAACAGTTATAAATAAATGCTGTTTATATCATAAAGGACCAAACCTATTTTTTCTGCTTGTACAGAATGGTTTCTACTGAAAAATTAAGAACCTAATTAAGACCCTACTTTAGCCTAAATTGCCAATAACTACCCCCAAATGTAAGAACCTGTTTTGTCAAACTTTGAAAAATGTAGGTTCTTACACGCGGGTTTTTACTTGTGCTTGCGCTTGTGCTTGGGTCCCTAGTGAGAAGCAGGCTTTAGAATTTAGACCCGATAAAACACGTGCTGCGAGTTTTTTTGAACACCTTCAAAAACTTCCACGAAAAGCGTGTCCCACGCGATTACGAAGAAAGGCCAGTTCCAACACAGGCGCCCCAAGCTCAGTGTGAGGGAACATCAGGATTTGTATGGGAAGACAAGACCTGAGACCTGACCAGATAATTTTAAAGAAGCCTAATCTTATTGCCATTGTGTGTCGCCTCTTTCCTGTAAGGTTTTTTCCAGATTCGACGTAAATTGAGCCATTTTCAGTAATATAACAATAATAATATCTGACCTGCTAATCGCCCTTTCACGCAGTCGGAGACTGAATTACGAAGGACGCAGCTCGACGAGGTCGGACCGAAGGAGCTGTGCTGCCGGCTCGACGCTCGGCCCTGAACACGACCTATGTATGACCTCGGAGCACAGCACCACAGCCCGATGGAATAGGCCGGGGGTCGATTTTGAGGAGGGAGGAAAACCGGAGTACCCGGAGAAAAACCCTCGGAGTCAGATTGAGATCGACTGCAACTCAGCCCAGCCCAGCCCCGCCCAGCCCACATACGACCCGAGCCAGAGTTGAACCCCAGTCACAGAGGTGGGAGGCACGGTTGATGACCACTAAACCACCCTAATTCCTTTGATCATGATGGAACATTTCCAATCCCCTAGGCAGCATTTGTACCATTTAGGTACTAACTAGTATTACGTATAATACATTTAATAAGACAGTAGAA
Organism: Montipora foliosa; assembly: GCF_036669935.1. Classification (NCBI taxonomy): domain Eukaryota; kingdom Metazoa; phylum Cnidaria; class Anthozoa; order Scleractinia; family Acroporidae; genus Montipora; species Montipora foliosa. The sequence goes on from NC_090876.1 coordinate 9,279,423, forward strand.
AAGGTAAAAAATCTTGGTGAGAATTAACCCTAAACCGACTCCATTTTTTCTGCATTATCTGTAATATTGAGCTCATTTCACTTTTTACCCCTCGATCTTCTTTGAAATTGGCACAATGCTTCCCATTCTCCTGCCAAAACTGAACATAAACCAAAAGTCCAACCAACCGAAATCATGCTTGCAATTGTAACCACATGAAGTAAACCATGATTTTCAATTTCAATTATTATTCTTACAGGTATTCCATGTTGCGACAGTTATTAAAAATATTCTTTCATTTTATATAGGCAACCCATGCATCACCCTTCGATTGCCTATTTAACAATATCAATATCAACTTCTATCAAATACTTGCGTATAATATAATGCACTCAAACGTTATTCCCTTCTAAAAATCCAGCCCAGTTGACACTTTTAGGCAAATATAACACCGATATGAAACTCAAGACTAGCAGTGTCGGATCCAGAGGAATGGCCCGCGGGGGCCCGCTTTTCCCCCTCCCCCTTATTTTTCCTTATTTTTGGACCAACGCCGAAGCCCATATGGCTGACGCACTCTGATACTTCGTTTTGGCCATAGAAGCAAGGCAAACAAAGAAAAGCTGCATTCGTTTTATGTCTTCTTTTTGAAGAATTATATCACCTAATCGCATAGTATCCTGTTAGAAGGTCGCACGCGCTCGGTTCGTCGCGCAAGGCTAACAATGCGCTCATAGTGATTTGTTGCCCAGATGGCGGGAAACAAAGGCGGGAAAGTGAAAGACTTCAGCATCCACCGCCTCGCGGGAAAAAGTTGCATTTGCTGATTTGGATTCAATGATTTCATAACTGAATATGGTGAGTTTCTTTATTTATTAAATTAACCCATCTTCATCAATGCAGGGGTATTTTGCAGAACGCCCAGCTCCGCATGACTCTAAATTTGAATGATTAGAGTTAGAAAACTGAGTGAATCAAGTTCCAGTTATTAGGGTCATTAACGGAACTGCAACTTGATTCATTCACTCAGTTTTTTAACCCTAATCACTAAACTTCATTCAGAGTCGGGGTTTTGGGGTCGTTCGGTTCTTAAAAAAAACAGGTTCAAGGCACTTCCACTATTTATTGTTAATTGCTACTGAAATGTGGACGAAAACATTCATTTGGTTTGTGTAATTAAAATGTAATGGCCTGTTTCAAACATTGAACTTTTCTTGATGCAAAGAAGGAGACCATGTCTGTTGTACTTGCTAGCCTAATTCAGTAATTGTATCAAATTTTGCACGAAAAGCTTGAAACATTCCTTTCTTGGTTTAATTTCAACTTTGGGGATCCAGCAGATTACAGCTTTTTTAATACTTAGGGAAAAAAAATAAATTCATTGCACGCCCAGTGCCGTCAAATGTCGTTGCCTGTGGGGAAAGCAAAAATACTATGCTACCTCCCCTGGTGGGCTGTTATACATCTAGCAATTTTTGTGACTTTACGCGGTGACATGGTTTGTGGTGGAGGCTAGAAGCATAAACTGACGCAGAAGCCGGTCTCAACCTTGTCAATGTCAATGGCCCTTTAAAACAGGGCAACACTATTTCCCAGTCAAATCTTTTATTCAGATAAGCATTTAAAAAATCACTTCTCTGGGGACCTACCGTCACCACATAGCTTTCACCAGGCGGCTTCGATTGTGGAAACGAAAATGGCAGGGAGTGGGGCATGCACCTGCAACAATTGAAGCCACTCCGGCCAACATGACGGTGACATTTCACCCAAACATAGCGCAGATTCTCTGGTTGGTTCGGATGTTGCCAGTCTCTGCAGCAACCGTAGAAAGAGCCCATTCCGCTTTGAAGGAGATTAAAAAAGACAAACGAAGCACTACCGGGTCAGCACGTTTGACTGCGCTAACCTTGTTGTCTGTCCACAAGGACATAAAATTGAACCATGACGAAACCATTGATATTTACGCAAGAGAGCATCAAAGAAGAATGAATCAAACATTTGGTTTTATCAACGGAATGATAATGTAATTTGACCACCGTACAGGGATTGTAAAAGCTGACGTTTCGAGCGTTAGCCCTTCGTCAGAGCGAATCGAGGAATAATGGGTTGTGTGTAGTTTTTATACTAGCGTAGGTATTGGTGGTAACATGGCAACGTGCAAAACTGGAATACAGTAGTTAAATGAAAAGCGTTCGTTAATACCGTGGGGATTAAGAGTGTCGATTTGGAAGATGAATTTTTGTTCCAGATTCTTGCGGCTTTCCGTCGTACCTAGATATAGGGAAAGGCCGCAGATAGCCATGTGTTGTTTGGAGTGGTTAGGGAGATTAAAATGACTAGCGACTGGCTTAGATGCATCTTTGTTATTCTTCTCAACATCGCGAAGGTGTTCAAATTTTTGTATACTACTTCCCCACTGACGCAGCACTACAGTTTCTTTAGAAACTACCCCCTTTAAAGAATAATGAAGCTGTTAAACCCTCTGGGAGGTCACTGAGAGAGTAAAATTCTACTCATGCCCCGTGCTGAGTGACTTTGTAGCTGTTGTAGTGAAAATAGTAGTAAGGACAGAGACAAAGTGTAATTTCTTTCAAGGATCAAGGCAGCATTATGCACAAACTTGAGAGCTGAAGAATATTTGCACACTGGCATACACGCTATACATCTTCGTGTCTCTTGTGCTTCTATCTTTTGTCGAAAGTTTGTTACATAAGGCTGTCGCCTTCTAATAACTCATAGCCGCAATAAAACACAATAAAAACATAGTCAAGTCACTTGAAAAACCTGCTCAGGATCTATGCATCTTTAACTTCGTCAGCCTTATTAGCCAGATATTAACAGTAAAGCTCTTTTAAAATGTCTTTAAATTTTTGGTTATAACAAAGCTGTCTTAAAAAGACTAAAACACCAAAATCGCGAAAGGACAAAAACAAATTTTTTCCTTACCTCCAGGTTTGGATCCGACACTGAGAACAAGAAAAGACATTATTTTACTAGGCATGGAACGCACTTCACTAATCCATGATTACTACTAGTATATATAATAAACAAATCACAGCACACAAAGTGCTTTGTACGGATTTTTATTCCCTCTTTGCAAAAAGACTTACTCCTACGCTGCGCTCACTCGTTTGTTTTCCAAAGTATTGCAACTCGTGAATAAAACTGTTCCGTTCGTCGGCCTTTCTATGAAGTAATCTATATTTATCAGCTCAGTTGATATGGTACTCCCCTTGACCTCCGTAAAGAGGTTCGAAAGCTAACGTTTCGAGCGTTCGCCCTTCGTCAAGTTTCGAATTTCTTTACTGTGGTCAATTTACCATAGCGTTTTCTGCGATTAGCCCCGGCTGCATTTAACGAAGTTTCTTGTCCGGTTAGATGGCAAAGGAATGACAAACTACAATAGCAGTTTGTGGAGGCCTGGAAACAAACCACGAACTTTCAGGTGTGGCGAGGAAAAGAGCATCCGGGGATTGATGACATACATGCTGGATAATCACGTGACAGTTGAAAGGAACAGAGTAGAGTGTTTTTGAGATAACCAAGGAATGCTATTTATTTTAGCGTTTTGGATTTGTTTATAAGCATCCATTTCAAGGTCACTTAGGATTGTCTGACTTGCGAAGTAAGTGGCATATTGTGCGCATGTTTCCTTGTTCCAAAAAAAAGCGTTAATATGGTGGAGGGAAAAAAAGGATAATTCTAAGGCAATTTTTGCTGGGTAGAAAAGAATTGTAAGGCGCCACCCATACGAGAGCAACATTTGTCTTACCCCAGAAATAACTGTTGACAGCAAGAGAGGCGGAATAGTACAGGACTTCACACTTCGCACTTCAGCGTCCAGACATTTACCAAATACTATTATTAAATGCAAGAAAGGGCTCACACAAAAATTGTCCCATAAAAATTGCCACACAGAATTGCTGCTATAAAGGACTTGTTATTTTTCTTTATGTTTTTTAGTGTCATACAAGATGTAGCCTCTAATTCTGAGAAAGGCCGCAGAATTGAACAGGCTGTGAGTCAGACAAGGATGGTGGTTGGTAGGGGTAATTTTCTGTTTGTCTTGAAAAGAGGTAGCGTAGCTTAGGGGGGAGGGTATGGGCTTGTAACTCAGAGGGCCCGGGTTAAATTTTCACTATCACAAGATGGTAATTTAAATCGGAAGACGTTCCATAAAAGAAGTCGCTTCCCTCTTTGAATTCGCATCATATATGACTGAATTATCCAAGATGGCGATAAAAAGCAAAAACAGGCGGGTTTCTAAAAGATATTTCGCGGTGAAAAAGGTAACGGGGCAACTTAGAAAGAAGACAGGGAAACAACGTTTTGTGCAATATTAAGGACAGCTTTCCTTTAGGAGATTTTTTTTCTTACATAAATTATCGTAGAGATTTTTAGGCGTCTACGTTTGATGGAGAAATTATCTGCATGAGCCTAAGGTACCGCGCCTTTTATAAGGTCTTCGCGTTTCCGAATGGTCACCATTGCAGCCCTTTTTAGTGTTGTCACGCAACGTTTGTGGGAACGAGTTTTGCGTGACGACTCTAAAAATGGCGGCCCTTTTCGTTCCTTTGGTGACGTCACATGGAGGCCTTGAGTCTTTAAAAAAATGATCAGTTGGTAAATTCACCTCACAGTTTCAATATACTGTCAGGCAGGCAAGGTTTGAGATTGAACCTTATCATCAGCAAGGGGTATTATGTTGATGTAACATTGCCAGCCAACAAAGAAATTGAAGGTACCAGTTAAGAGAATTAACTTTTAGATCATGGAAGTGAAAGGATTTATGACATGATCATCATATTATTTAGCTGCCATTTGTGAAAAGATCTGTTCATGTGTTTACATTGTTCTTGTGAAGGTATCATTAAATTAAACTATCTAAAAATCTTCACACAGCCCCTCTTCACACTGTTGTATAATCATTTGCAGTTTTTGGCACTTTCAGCAATGTTTGTTAATCTCAATTACTTTCCAAGCGTATTTCTAAACACCTCCTCGCTTTCATGTTGCAGGTGGTGCAATTAACAGCGCACGCTCGTTTGTGACGTCATGGTTAACAGAATTGACTCAACCACACCCAGAAGAATTAGCAGAGACGAACAAAGAGGAAGAAATAGGCCATTTTACAGTTGTTTGCTCTGCAACCTAGCCTATGAATGGCTGCGAGGCTGCCGGTGACCTTGCATTGATACAGCCCCGAATGCTTTTATCATGCAAATTGTGTTGTTGTAATTCTAATTAGTCCGTATTAACATTACAAAAGCACGGAGGTTTGTATCAAAACAGGGTCACCGGCAGCCTCGCTTCCATTCGTAGGCCAGGTAACTTAGCTACAACTGTAAAATGGTCTATTGAAGAAGAAAAAAAGAAGACACGAGTACCCAGGATGACATACAGTCTGCCAAGAAATCATAGCAATTTTGTTAAGACTAGGAAAACCTTTTTTATTTATCCTTTCGTCTCTTCCAAATTGGTTTAGGCGACCGAACTGGAATTCAATGCCTGTACTGAACGGCGTAATTCAAAGACGTAGTAAAATATACTGAATAATTAAATAAGCATTAAATACAAACAAATCAATTATTTACACGACCCTTGAGTGGGGTCAGTTCTTTAAGAAAGAACTTAAGTTGTTCTTTCGATGTTAATTTCCGTGGGATCTTCAGTTGATTTACAGCGGTTGGCGTGGCTTGGAGAAGAAAATCTCGAAATCCTTGGAACGTTCCTGACTCAACCAAGCGGACCTTTATCCTGTCAATGCAGCCGCCATTTTCCCGCCGAATCTGATAAAACGGGTTGACTTCACATAGGGCTTTGTCTAGCTACAAAGGAAACATCGCAGTTTGGACATTAGTCGAAATCAACCGGTTAAGGAAGCAAATTAAAGAGCATCGACACTATAACGAAAAAGGAATAATAGTAGGCTATTCCTGCAGAATGAGTTTTGATGAACCAAAAGGTGACCATTTCACATCCTACGGCATGATGAGCTTCTCCCTGTAGTCTTTGAGGGGAGAATCGAAGGAAAGAGACCCTTGAAAACATCGAACAGGAATGTACATGTTGGACAGAGTAAAAGAAGACGCGCCATGGAATGGGAACTGCAAGGAAGTAGCTGCCTATGGGCAAAGCACACGCGCATCATAATGGTAGTAATATGGGTCGCCTTTGACAATTTCTTTAGAAACAGGACAAGTTGGATTTCAAGTGAGCTACAACTGTAACAACAAAAGCAATAATAAGCTTAATTCACGAGAAATCAGTTGAGGCCTTCCCCTTTTTTCTTCATATATCCTAATTTTTTTTTTACACTCGAAAATGTGAGCCGGTCGGACGACGGTAATTGGAGAAAAAAAAAGGGACGCTCTTGTAATTACCTCTTCTGCAAGGGCTTCCGATTCCGCTGCGTTTCGCTGCAATCCCTCTGTTTCTATGAAAATCACATAAAATGGCTTGACACCAGAGCCGAATGCAGATAGTCCATCTTGCTGCACGCTTGTTCCCAGAGAGCCTGGTAAAAATTCCAGAAGAATGCTTTCTGCGCAGGTGTAATCCACTAGGTGAACCTTCTTGCCCCTTCTTCGGATTACGGTCGTGACTGCTTCGTACAACATGGTCTCGGTCATTTTTTCGGAGCGCATGTTAAGAAGTTGGCCTTGTCTGTATTGAAATTCTATCACCGGACACTCGTTGTGAAAGCGAACAACCTTAATAACATCTCCGATCCTGTAACGGCAAAGGCCACTCAATGTCGTTATTACTAGCTCGTAGAGGTGTCCTACCTTCAGTTCCTCGCCAAAGAGAGTCTACAATAAGATAAAAACTTGTCACGGGAACAACGTCAACAATTCATTAGTACTCTCTCTTTCCTTGATTACATATGTATTAACATAAATTGAAAAAGAGAACTAGTTGCCTGCCATATTCCAAAACTGCCGCCATTTAGTATTCTTTTGTTTGATTGCTGAGAATCTATCTCGTTTTTCTCTTTAAGTAACTTGGACTAAAGTCTGTTCCAAACTAACTTAAAACGAAAAAACACAGTATGATGTAAACGATGAAATTATATATGAATTGGATCATATATGAACTGTAGATATGTGCAAAACCAGGACGTATAAGTTTCTCGGAATCCAAAAGAACGGTATGAAACGCATTTCAGAAAAATTTCGCACCACACCGGAAACTGACACAAAGGTTTTCTTTTTTTTTTTTCAATTGCACTCTAGTCCTTCATTCAAGAACGTACGATATCGAAATTCAGATTTGATTTTCCTATTTCTTCGCAATCGTCAAATGCGGCACTACCTATAGCTGTTGTGGTCTCCGTTTATTTTGCTTTTTTTTTTCCTTTATGGTAACGCTAAAATAAGGGCGCAGTGGTTTGTTCTGACCTTAAGCGGCTTCGCGTCTCCGTTATGGAGCTTTAGGGAGTTTAAAAAACGACGACGGCTACGACTTCGACAACGCCACAAAACAATGGGCGTTTTCCATTTACAAAGAATTTCTGGAAATTTCGGTGGAAATTTCCATCGGATGAAAAACGTGTTCCATTTAACTGTCCGTTCGCCGCCCAGTGATTGCGGGTTTACGCGCCAAAATTTAAAAATGTGGCCGTGAATAGCCTGGAAGTGCTAAGACCTTTCAAAAGTTGTAAATGGAACACACATTTCCATCGGAAAGTTTCCAACGGGAAAACAGGACTACCTTTTCAGAAGTTCCGTTTATTCCGGGAAATATCCAGTGGAACGAAACAAAAACGTGTGTTCCATTTACATCCCAACCGGACTTTCCGTAATTATTTGGTAAATGGAAAACGCTCAATGTGATTGGTCAAAAGAGCATAAATAATCGTGTTGCACGTACACCACGCCGGTATTTTAACAAGTATGTTTACGGTTCTCTGCGTAACGACGACGTGAAATCACTAAATTTGAGGTTATGACGACAACTTAAGCATGCAACAGTTATATTTTGAGGTCGGTGACGTTTCTTAGACCGTCGCCGTCGTAGATCTTAAGGTCCCTTTTATCAACGACGACGTGAACCGCAACGAGATCGTCATCCCAAAATAGAAATTCGCGTTATTGTAATCACTATGGACTATTCCAAGCTTTTTAACATGACAATGTTGTGGCAGTCCCTTAAGAATGAAACCGATATGAGTCACACATAATTCAGAGAAGAAAATGAAAGTTTATCTCCTGGTGCTGACGTCCTCCATAAAACCTCAAAATTGGTTATTTCATGCTGTTGTTTTCATGACCATGGCAAAAATGACAAAAATGAAAAGCGCACGGGCAGGGCGTGGAAAGTTATTGTTTTTGCCCACTAAATTTGCAAATTTGTGAGGTTCTTGTTGTCGTCGCCGTTTCCGTTGTCGTTGCTAAACCTCCCGAATAGAGAGTTAAGAGACAAGCATTACGTTTACGCCAAAAGGCAAACGTCGGAGTGAAATTACGGTTTTGCCAAAAATGTAAGAACCCTGCTTGATATTAGCTCATTTCTGCCCTGTTAGCTCCAGATATCAAGCAACTTCTCAAAGGAACGAGACAAGTTAAAATGAGAGAATTTTCACGCTTTTATGATAAGCCGGCGCCTGCCGTTGGCCGCGAACGTCATGCTTAACCTTTGTAAGATCTCCGAAAGCGCTACAAAAACGTCACAAATTTTGCATACTTAATGAGCAAAAACAATAGCTTTGCACGCTCTGCACGTGCATTTTTCATGTTTGTACATTTCTTTCACGTCTGCGACGTGAAATGACCAGTTCTCAAGTTTTTTGGAGAACAGGAACACAAGGCAGCGAATTTGAATTTTCTGTCGTAGCTTCAACACCGCACCTCCTAATTCAGGTTCTGGAAAGTTGCGCAAGTTTTTAGAAGTTAGACAAACCGATGGCCGTTTTATACTACAGACGCATAATTCGTCTGAGACGAACTTGGGCAATCATTTTTTCTGCGTCTGTTAAATTCGTCAAGTATGAAGACGGGCACAAGACGCATTATGGGTTTGGATGAAGTATCTACTTTAGTGAGTCTTCAAAGACGCACTAAACTGGATAGTTTGTCCCGACGAATT
>NC_090876.1:9293488-9300988 GCF_036669935.1 Montipora foliosa
TTCATTATCATGATTCTCATGTCTCCCCACCCTCATCCCAGCAAGGCTCTACAAGGTGATCGACAAAGCTGGAGAAAAAAGTTACAGTTACCAGCCAGCTGCAGGAAAAATACTGGAAAAATATTTTCAATGATGGACCACTACCAAACTCCAAGTAAAAGGGAAACATCAAGTAGCATTGGAGTCAAATTTATACTTAGTTTCAAAACTTTTTTGCGATCCTCTCTTAAAATTAAAACTTATTTTCTTTATTTTATTGCCTCGCTCTTGTAAAAGTAACTAGTGTTGTAAAATATGGGAATGGAGGGCAGGTAAGTGACTTATCCAAGTTGCCGAATGAGTGGAATGCGGGCATGAAAAGAACTTAAGCTTATTTCTCACTTTCAAATGATTCCAATGAAACAAACAGACGATTTCCTCATTCAACAGGAGCAACATAAGCCATCTTCGCAGAAGGAATTATCATTCTGCCCTTGCAAAGATGTTTACCCGTCGTTTTCCTTCTCAGTGCACAGTTTTTACCCCCAGAAGTTTACCAACGCAGAGACCATCGCGACTAATAACATTACGAACTTCGTCCTTTTGCTCTAGCGCTCGAATGCAAGGTAAAATTCTCCTGGTTTGAACTATAGTTTTTTGGTTTGAAAAGACACACGGAAGATCAGTCTTTCAGGAAGCTCTCTTCAAAATTTAAACCTTATCAAAGTAGTGTTGTCCTTATCATCGCAAAATGAAAGCAAACACAGAGAATTTAAATTGCCGCCATTTTGCCGCGCTGTTGTTGCTATTGCAAATTTAATTGGTACCAGTCCCTCGCGCGTGGAAACGATTCGCGCGTGGCTCAAGCCTGCGCACTCATTTTGCCGCGGTGTCGCCATAACCATCATTACCATCGACGACGTGTAAACCTAGAGTAAAGGTTTCGAAAACCTAAACGTTTATTCGTCGTTTGCAATGGTTTATCGGTTGACGCTTTCGATTTACTTTCATTTCCTGTTTCCTTCTTACAACATGATGCCTTGCGATCTGAGTGATGTTCCGGTCTCCAATTTGTTCACTTCATTAAAATTAGCAACCTTAATTCCTTTTGACCAAAGTTCCTACAAAATTTATTTAAATGGCGTGGAGTTTCTCTTACCTGTGACCACTCCATGAACATGTGTCAGGTTTGGCCAGATTCTCCGAGCAATGCCATTAAATCCTTTCTCGAATTCTCGCCTGAGCTCATTTGCTCGCTCTTTGTCCGGTTTGAGTTCTTTGTTCAGTTCCCTACGCGAAGAGACCAAACAAAAGAAAGAAAATCTTAGATTAAATCGTGCGACAGCGGTCCTAACACCATGCCGAAAAGCTTTGAGGTTTAATCTTGGTTTACAGAGTGATGTAAGCATAAAGATGTATCTCACCTTCGAACACGAGCTGTGATATCAAGACCAGGATTGATTTCTCCTTTCTCTAAGTCGCGCAGCATAAGTTCCCAGTTCTCTTCCAAGAATACGAAAACTCCATGAATCCAATAAGCAAAATTACCCAGTATCGAGCCCAGGTCCCTGTCTTTTAGTGCAAATAAAACGTGAATGTAGAGCCCCGCAGGTTCTGATGGGACATCCAGATGAACTCGAGGAGTCGACAGAGCATGGAGCTGTAAAGAAGGGGCTTGTGTTGAGGGTCCTATTGGAATACCTCCCTCTGAGTACTTAATTTGAGGGGCATGAAAAAGCTTTAGGGACTTCTGCAGGTTGTCTGCCTGTAAGTAGAAATGTTGGTTAATTGTTGAGAGGTTTCGGCGAAATAGAATGAACAAAGACATTTATCTGGAAGGTTTTGAGTAAAACATCCACAACTTTTCGTGATTTCAAATACACTTTGCTTTTATGTTTGTTGTTGTGGCGACTGTTGAGATATCGTAAAAATTGAGAGGCAGATTTCCTAGGCCTCTCTTTTCAAATAAGGCGAAGATATCATCATCATATCTAAACCAAATTGAAGGACAAGTCTTGTAGGTCATGACCCACTTATCTTCAAAATCCCACAAAAATATTTGCTAGGACCGGACCGGACCACATCCCATGAGGACACCATCAATCTGGTCGTAGTACTTGCCATTGAAAACAAATTGGCTTTTTTGGTGGCAAACTCTAACAGTTTTTTCAAGACAGCTCGTAGTGTTGGAGGATCAGGAAAATGCTTTTATTTGGTAAATAACCACCCCACCCCCCACCCTCTCTTCCTCTCTCGGGTCTATCACTGTGAGGAAATGTGCTCACGTTATAATTCTAGACCAAAAGTGAAAGCACTCCAAGAAGCCCGTGGAAGTCAGTACGCCCCAACGTCGAGTCGAAATTGCGTGGAGGTTCCCGTTTCAGAATTGATTTACAAACTATGTTTAGTAGTTTCTTTCGTAAAATAATGGTGATTGATTGATTACAAAAGGGTCCGGCAATATAAAGTGGGAAAAAAACGAGAGTTTCGTGACGGAGACAACTGATATTTTAAGGCAAAGCTACCATGTGACAACAATTTTCCCGTGTTTGTCGCTCGACGCCGTTTGTTGCATTGGTCGCCGCCTCTTCGAGAAAAGCGAGCAGGTTAGTCGTCACGAAAGGGTTTTCGTGGTATTTCGGGATTTCTTAACTCAAAGGAAAGTCAGAATAAATTACTCCTGCTTTCCCAGCTTTAAGAGGTCTCTTTTTCTTTTGTGTTGACTGGGCTGACAAAGAGACCTCTGCCATTGGTCGAAACTCACTTTGATCCAACCGCCGTCCACAACCTTGGACGGCACTGTTCAAACCGCATGCCCCATGATATGTTTGCTGACTGTAACTTGAGCCCGCTGTATCCTGCGCATTCCTTTACAGCAGTTCTGCTGCTGTTTAGAGAGCCCATACAACCTGAAGTATCACGTAAAGATTCAGTCGCTAAGTAACCACCTGGCACGCTGAACACAGTGAGTTTAAACCAATGGTTTTTGTATTTTGCTGGGAAAAAGAGAGTTTTTTTTTAATGAAAAGGCGACTTTTTATTCCTTATGTATACGACTGACCAAGGGCCGTTACGCCCACGAGAACACACGTAAGTCGTGTAAAGCTGAATAACTTTCTATATTTGAACTCAATGTCCTCTAAGAAGGTTATATTTTTCATAGCTAATATTTGTTTTCGTTTCAATAGTTGTCTTACCTTTGGTAGAGCATTGAATATGCTATGATAAACGCCAACAGAGAATCCAAATTCAACGAAAGCGCGGGAATTGTCAATTGTCTTGGGGATCAAACAGCTCTTTCCTGTTGTTCCAGACGTTACAGCGAGCATCCATGGCTCCTGGCTGGTCAATGTGTTCCTCTCTCCATTGGCAATATTGTCTTTCCAAAGCAAAAAATTATGCGTGAGTATCAGTAAGATATGAGAAGTCACAAGACGACTCCCGAGCAAAGATATAATTAGAGAGTTATCAGACAAACCTCCTTCCCAGGGTCTCTCTTGTCGCGCTCTAAGAGAACTGGGAAGAAAAGAACAGGGCTTGCCACAAGTTGCTCGGTAACTCTTTTAGTTTCGATCAACTTTTTGCATTCTGAGCAATTTCTAGTTTTCAATGTATCGGAGCAGCTTTTAGTGCTTTAATTAACCACGCTTCGATATTTTACAATGTTTTAATAGACAATTTGTGAATTTCCTGTGAAAAAGGAGCAGTTCCTCCCCCCTGGGGCAGATCATGGGCGAAAGATGCATGCAGCCGGGCTGCTAGGTCAGCGGTTTTTTTAAGAAAACGCAAAATGGTGGACGACGATTCACACTCCACTCGTTCGAGTGTTCAGATGACGAAGGTCATTCAGATCCTTAGAGGGTAGCCGCAGAATTAGGGACAAGACTGAGTACTCCAGCGAAAGCGGCGGTTTTAAGAGAGCGCAAAGTGCAAACAAAACAAACTGAAAAAAAGCGTAATGTCCGCGGCACAGCCGATCCAAATGTGAGTGCTTGGGGTAAATTAAATCAGTTCAAAGGAGAGCATCTTACTGTAGGGTCGGGAAAACTCAAACTCTTTAGCTTGTACATTTTGTTTTCCCATTTCAGACCACGTGATGTTACTCTAGGGAGAACTTTCTTTTAAATGTTGTCCTATCCACGTAAATATGTACGCATAACTTATGAAAAAACAAAAGGAAAATTCCCTTGAGAACATCACCTGGTCTGAAATGGGAAAACAAAACGTACAAGCTAAAGAGGTCTATTAAGGAGGGTCTCAATGGGGTTAAGCGTGTGGCGTGAAACGTCCAAAAAATTAACCGTGTGTCGTGAAAAAGGGAAAAAAATTAACCGTGTGTCGTGAATTATTTTGTCCAGATAACCGTGTTCTTTGTAGCTTTTCCTAAGCTCTGAACAATTATTTGATGTAAAAATTAAGCGTGCACCGTGAAATCGCGAAATTTTTAACCGTGTACCGTGTTGGCTGCATCCCCATTGAGACCCTCATTAAGGAGTTAACGTTTCAAGACCTAGAGGGCGAATATCATGACCTCTCGATCTGGCTGTATGGATGTTTGTGGTTTACCTCAGTTCGAAACAAGTTTCATTGAATGTTTGCAAACTGGTCACGAACAAGATAACGTTACTAAGGGCGCTTTCCTTTTGACAGAACTGACCAGCCAGACCCGGCAGTTTGCAAAAAAAAACGAAACAATCTTGAAGGAACACTTGCATGATAATCCCTCGCATTCTTCTGAAGGGGTCTATATCATCGTCGAAGTTTGTTAATTTGAAGACGTTCTAGAGTTATTCCTTTCAAAAGCCCTGTCTGGCTGGACGGTTCTGTCAAATGGAAATCGCCTTAAGTCCAAACATTTCAGAGGTGTTGACAGTGAACTTATCGACTGACCCAGAACTTGGCTTATTTTTTTCAAGTTGCTGTAGATCGAGAGGCTTCGATCTCCTGCAGACAAGACACGAACACGAATAAAGGAGAATAGAATAGCTGTTCAGAATTCTGTTGTGTCTTTCCCTCTGAGATAAGTGTGACATGTATAGATAAATTTTGTCATTGAAGTCAGTGAATCTCAGCGCATTGCTCCCAGTGATATTCAATGTTTACGGCACTGGCCGAAGGAAGATGATGAAACAGAATAGCTCGAGTCCAGATACTGATGAGGACAGTATCATGGTCATAAAATATAGTTTGATATAGCATAAAACAGGACACTGAAACCCAGTGGTCACTGTAGGTCACTTGAAAGATACTACAAGTTAGTTTGGGTTTACATTGCACTTATAAACAAGGAATCGTTTGTTATCTTTGACCACCCTCCTAGCATTTGTGACAAAAAACAGGAATTTAAGCCTTCACCCCGGCCTTCACACAATGCGTTCTTTAGTCGTAAATCAAAAAACACTACTTTACTCACCAATAAATTTTCGGTAATGACTGTATCTTGTGATGGGATGACTTTTGGTGAAATCGTGTCGATTTTTCATCGAACTAAACTTGAATTCCCTTCCATACATAGTATTTGAGTTTTTCTTCAGGATATTCAAAAGAAATTCTTCTTGCACTTTGGGAAAATTCTTCGTGTCCTGCTCCAGTCCTCGCCTTGCTTTTGCTCCCATAAGAAATACAACACGGTTGAGAAAAAAGTTAATGAACATACTTCGTGTGGTGTGGAACTTCGAGCAGCCGTTTTTCCAAACACGAATGAATTCCGTGAAAACCACAAAAGCAATGCCAAAGAAAAACATTAGCAAAACCGCGAGAAAAATTGTTGGGAACATTTTGTGGGCTGTTTTAAGGTTAAAAAACAAAAATTCAGTCCAACTGTTCAACCTCAGCTGCATTCTAGATTCCTTCTTCTTACAAAATGTACATGTGTGCGACTGAAGTGCTATACTTATTGCGTGCTATGTTGAAACGTTTACTGAGTGACGTTCAAAGAGGCTGCTCTCGGAAATACCTGCTGTACACCCAGCCTTATCAAAATGTCAGATGTGTACACATCCAAAAGCACGACCTTTATTTATGCTAAACGTGTCTTAATTTGAAGAATTGCCGAAGGACGTTGGCTCTTATTATTATCGCTTTATGATAATTTTTGTCAGCGTAATCTACTTGTTTTCTTTAAATAAGGATCTTAACAAACAATATGTTGTCCACTACTAAAGAACGTGCACATCATCACAATGTCGTTCCAATTTGGGCAATTTTTTTTTTTTTTTCAGTGAAGTGATCTCAAGGCAGGGACCGCGCAGCAAGTTTTCGAGTGGTGGTGGTGGTGGGGGATAAAGAAAAATGCGTGAAGGAATTTTTTTTTTTTTGGGCAGGAAGGGGGGGGGGGGGAAAGGGCTCCTTGAATCGCGCCAACGCCTTTTTCCAGTTTGAAAACCCTTTAGAAATAAAGCAGACTTCCTTACTTATGCCAGCTCGAAGATTTAATTTTGCATTTTGTTGCATGCAAATGAAACACAACACAGAATCGCTTTGCTCATTATAGTGTAGCCAGGGAAATTCCGAAAACCACTTGGATTGAAATGCGCGATTCTGTTTGCCACAATGCTTTTTTGGAAAGTTGAAATCCGCAGGTTGGAATGGTTCCGTTATTTTGATCTCTACAGCTTCGCTGGCTGTCGACTGATCAACTTGTCGTTGGATTGGAGGAGGCTACGACTCTTGACTGGATATTGTGGCTTCTACTTCACTAGTGAAGTTGATTGTTTCTTTTGGGTGGAGGCTCCAATTACGAAACAAAGCGTTTTCCTGAGAGGTCGGCAGGAAAAAGAAGCCATTTAAAAGACGTTTACCTCTGCTGGGTTAGAAGCGAAGAAATATTTACAATTGTAACGACTCATGAAACTTGGTCATGCTACTTTCGGGATTTACTAACGGCCCCAAAAAATTGACGTTAATTTCGGAAGGTCGCTACTTTCGAAACTTTACGGTACTGACGATTATGATAATCGCCGATTTGGATTACTCGGTCGATGGACACTTTAAATAGGCGACAGAAAAACCTGCTGTTAGTTAATCACGCAATCTTTGCAAATGAATTGACTGATATCACAATTGTGATGCTACTTGCGTTCAATGGACCACCAGATAGGGTGAGAGCTCCAGGGATCCTAAATTATATATATCACTTACAATTTTGGGCTTTTGGGACCACACGCGTTGCAGTGAGTCAAATTTTGTCGTGACGTGGCAAATGAGAAAATTCTGTGAACAAAAATAGTGAAATTCTTGGGTCCCTTTGAGCGCATTTTTGAATGGAAATGGCCTACTCGTAGGTAGTAAATTAAAGGGGAAGGAAAACCAAAACACTGGTCTTCGCTGTTCACTGTGAAAAATACAAATTAAAAGATAATCTCAGGCCAATCAGCCATTGACATACGCAGCCAGTAACATCTTAGTGCGCCTCGAAAGTCTGAGTTTGAATATTCGACGATCAGCTAGCCCATCTTCCTTCCGCACAGATATTTACCAAAATTACTCGTTTATAGGTGCCCCTGAACGTAAGCTAAGTCA
>NC_090876.1:9308488-9310988 GCF_036669935.1 Montipora foliosa
TTGAAAAGCTCATGGTCACTGCATTTTTCACTCTCTTCTTCAAGAGCCCTTGAGAGGAAACAAATTAAACAATGTTGGGGTCACTTGCGGAACCTTATGGACAAAGGCAGTGCACACACCTTGGTGTGCGTGAAGATTTCATGGAGAGGAGTAGAAGGGGGTGAAATAGGAGAACTCAATTGCTTTCAAAACCTTAAGGACGTTTGCGCCCAAAACGTTCCCACGTACAGATTTTTTAAAACTTGCCATGCAGAAAGGTAATGATCTACTTTTGCCAAAAGGGCAAAAAAAATGGGGGGTCACCGTGCTCGTTTTCGAGATCATGAGGTGCATTTTTAGAAGATTGCGTTACTTTAAGATGATCTTACCTTACGACTGTCAGCAATAAAAAAACTACATTAGTGAAATTTAGATCAGGTAAATGTACTCAGTTCAACATAACTAATATAACTAAATTAACCTTTGCAGCTGATGTCTTTTTCTGAGGTGAAATAGACCTTGAAAAACGAGACATATTAGTCTAAGAAAGAAAACTTCGGTGGCACGAGAGCATAAAAGGCCAAATATTTGTAACTTCTCACGTACAGATTTTTTTTGTTTTTTGTTAAAATGGACAAAATCAAGAGAGGAAGTGATCTACGGAAAGAAAAATGGGGGTCACCGAGCATTCAAGAGAGTAAAATCGCTGCGAAGTTCTAAAAGCGATTGTTTATTCCCACTGTCACGCCATTGCGTGACATTTCCGAGAAGACCTGGGTCCACAGCTATCCCATGATGCCACATACTTTCGCGTTCCATTCTTGTGGAAAATTTTTGCGCCTTTAGCATTGTGTTTACCTGCGTGGTCTGCGATGAATGACGTGTGCGTGACATGCGCGAAAAAATGCGCAGTAGCAAATTGGGCGCGAACGTCCTTAAGTGAAATAATATTATGCTCACATATGTAAGAAGTGGCTCTACCATAATTTCCGGGCGATTACCCGCGGGTAATGTCAGTGTTAATTTTTCCGCAAACAGTTGTTGGCGCAGGTTATAGGAAGGTGCGGGTAATGTGATCATAATTTTTAAATCTTCCGGTACAGTTTTAAAACCATAAGTAGGGAAAAAATATAAAAGTCATTAATGAAACTGTTCCTAAAAACTGTGTATGGCCTTATTTTCCCGCTTTAATTGCCTAATACACTTAATTGCTCTCGATGAAAACCAATGCAAATTGAAAACATATATCAACAAACCGTCATTTTAGTGTAAATAATTTCAAGTATTTAAGTATTTTAAGTAAAGAACGAGCATTTCTAGGTGACGAAAAATTATTTTGGAAGTCCCTTTCGCTAGTCAAATTAAAAGTATGAAGGGGTAGTTTCTAAAGAAACTGTGGTGCTGCGTCGGTGGGGAAGTAGTATACAAAAATTTGGTTTTATCAACGGAGTTGATAATGTAAATTGGCCACCGTACAGTCTGTACTGAATCTCTGTACGGTGGCCAATTTACATTATCAACTCCGTTGATAAAACCAAATTAAAAGTATTGTTGTTTATTTCAAAAGTGCAGTTATTTTATCTTTCTTTGAAAAGTTTATCAATCTTCGGCTTTGGAAAAACCTACAATTGTACGGGCTATGCACGGCCACGAGGCCTCATCATCACTCCAACTTTGTGAGTACACGTATTTCTTTTGTTTTTAGGTGTGGATTATCTGTTGAAAATTTTTTCTTGTTATATATTTTGACCGACGTGGGTAATCTACCGAATTTTCTACTGTTACAGATTACTTGATCTTATAGAGACTACATTTACATCAGTTAAATTCCATATGCACTGAAGTATCGCTAGAGTTTATATACATCAGCAATTAATGATATTTCCCGAAACCAATGTTTGTTTGTTATTTATTTGTTTGAGCAGGTTGAAGTATTGGCAGCTATTCAGCTGATGTGGACCTGCTATACCCACCCACCCATATACTCACAGAGGACAGCCGCAACACTGGGAACTTCATGCCCTACTCTTCTCAAATAGTGTGTGGGTTAAAACACTACAAAACTGTTTCGAAAGGGCCTGATGGTCCTCTCTCGTCAGGTGCATGAAACACTGACTGGCTAACGTTCCTTTTATAAGTTGATGGTTCAAGCATGCTTTATCAAATATTTGTTGTGTGCCGCAACCGAGTTGAGTAATCACATCTGGTCCCTAAAGGACACCAAAACGGAATTTGCTGTAACCTGGAAAGTAATGGCTCGCGCCAGGCCTAATATTCAAATGTAACAACGAGATGTAATCTTTGCATAACAGAAAAATTTTACATCATATGTAAACCGGGAGCGGGCACCCTGAACAAAAGGAACGAACTGGCGAGTGCGTGCCGGCACACAACCAAATATTATATTTGATAAAGCATGCTTGAACCATCAAAGGAACGTTAGTCAGTCAGTGTTTCATGCACCTGACGAGAGAGGACCATCTGGCCCTTTCGAAACAGTTCTGTAGTGTTTTAATGCTTT
>NC_090876.1:9313488-9323488 GCF_036669935.1 Montipora foliosa
TAATAACGGACCATTAAATAGGAAAATTACAGTTAAAATAAAGAGGTGCCTTCCTGAAATCAAGGCTTAAAACGTGGGTCACTTAGTGTTTTGTTAGCATAGTTTTGAAATCCAAAGAAAAATATGAATTGATTTTTGGTCACAGCCTGTGCACTTTAAGGCTCTTTGAGTGTTGCATTTGCATGATAATGAAATGATATGGAAATTCTTGAGACAAAACATTTTATTCCCAAAGGATTTGAATTGGGTGCAACATTAAGTTAGCCAAATCATCTATCCCGTGAGCATTGCACACACTAGTATTACCCGTAGATCAGAAAACAGTAAGTTGCTTATCATCAAGCCACTACTTTTACTGGTATAAAAATATTACAATACGAGATCTCCATCCTTACTTAAATCACCAACTCTCATAACTAACTTTAAACTGCTTTATTATAAAGGTATTTTATTATAATTCTACTGAAATTTTCAACAGTCTTGATCCAATAATTAGATAAAGTAAAGATCCAGTCCGAGCAGAAAACGCTCTCCTTAAATTGTCAACTTTTTATTCTTGTACTGATGACAATAGCAACAATATTCTATAATTGACATCTTCTGATATGTCCTGGGTTAGTTCAATTAACAATGTCTTTTATGGTCATTATTTTTATTATTTCTTTCTCATTTTTACCATATATCATATATATTTTTTGCATAGTTATTAGTCACAACAGGGCCAAAGGGAGAAATAATACTAATTTATTAGACAATATTATTTTTTATCTGTAATTATCGGTTATGGTAATGAATCTGAATCAAACATTGCGTCAACCAACACATCAGCAATTACATCAATTCACAGTTGACCAACAGTCAACTTACCGTTGATCAACTGTTGGCCGACATGTCAGTCATCAACAATTTTTGAAATTATTTACATAATGCGTCCCTAATGTGTCGGTGGTGTGTCAATAGGATGTTGGTGATTTGAGTTTCTTAACATGACTTTTCAACCTTTGTAAAATATGTTGGTTTTTAATAAGCTTCGTCAGTATTAACCTATCTTGTCTTGAGTTTTCTCAATCCAATCTCCTCATGTCCCAGTTATCTTGTCCCAGCCCCAAATTATTGCGAAACGTTTTTTAGTTATCCTTATTTTTCCCTACATAAGTTTTAATAAACCCTTCACTTTCATGCTTGGTGGGATACGCAATACATTGTGACACATTTAGTAAATGAAAATCGAAATTTATAGGACAAATTCAAGTCAAGAAGTTTGTAAGAAATTAGGAATGAAAAATTATCAATCAAACTTACATATAGCTTTTCAGAAAAATCACCTAGTGACGAGCACATTCACAAGTCAGGGACTTGTCAGGAACATAGTTTAGTTGTAAGCAGGCGCTCCAAGTTTAAACGGCATTTTCAAACTGACCAGGTTGTGATTACCACGCATACTGACAGTCATTTTGGAAGGTTGATGTATGAGTTTCACAAGGCTGCTGTCTTCGTTTAGCTAGCTGGAGAGGCTTTTACATGTAGTGGTTTCAGTGGTTTTGGCATCTCTTATTCCATGAGCCCAATGCATTTATTTAACGATTGGATTCGGTTTTCGTGAGAAAAACCGTGCTGGATAAGATGGCAGTGCCAGCTACCATTTTCCTTGCATGGAAGGTGAAGTGGTCTAATTTTTCTGAACCTCCATGTGATAATTATTACGGCCAACCACAACAAGCCATATGGTAAATTTCATGTATATTTATCCGTTATTTCTTACAAATTTCTAGACTTGAACTTTACTCCACATGTGTCCTATTTTTCCCTCACTTTCACTCTGCCCCATATATAAATTAAAACGTTTATTGTCATCAATAGGGAGCCTGGGTTATCTGTGCTTTCGACTGTAGCACGCTGTTCGCAATTTAATTCCCAGTTGTTCAGAGCTATATTCTCAATAAATCATGAAAGGACACTCGGTCATACATTATGCGGGTTTTTCTCGAAAATTACTGAGAAAACACAACATAAAACGGATCGCATATAAGATTTACTCAAATTTCTAGTGTGAATTGCGAAATTCTGTTTCACGTGACGCCAAAAGTTTCCAGTGGATTATTCATTAGTTTCTAGAATGATCGATTTCCTTCACTTAATGAAAGGGCAAAATGTACAAGGAACTGTACCCGAGTTTTCCGCGTTCTCCATCTTTCAATTAAACAACACAGGCGACAAGTGCCCACAAACCCCTGGCCACCATTTCGCGCATTCGTGCATAGCGAAATACAATTAGCAGATAAAATAAAGAATTTTGACGGAAAAAAACCATGCACTACTTGCAATTCATAAAAGACCTTCTAGAGATAATACCTCAAACGAAGCAGCTGGTGAACTTCTACAAATTTCTCTTGACCAACGTAGCTTTCTTGAAACTTCGCTTTATCACCTATGCTGGGCAAATATAGGTGGCCTATGCAACACCTACACCGCCTCATAGTTGGCGGCAACCAATCAGATTGTTGGTATCTCCTCATGTGATTCACATGTGGCATTACGTGGCATATATCGTTTTTCGCAGTGTCATCGTTCCAATAATAGCCCCTTGTTGTGCAGCTTACTTGGGAATGCCACGTCACCTCGGCTGGCCAACATTGTTCTCATATTGGCTTCTTGCGCAATTCATGTGGCAAGCTGAGATATCTCGAGTGTCAAGTGATCCCTTGCTCATCAGCACAAAAAACATATAACAATATTTCTTTTGTACGCAGAATCGGTTTTACCAAAGGGAGAATAATTTAAATCAAGGCCGTCGCCATTTTTTCTCCGTTTACCGTCGAATACGTTTCCAAATTTTGGGTCGGTCGTTCGGTCGGAGTTAAAAGAAAAAAACAAAAAGAAAATCAGGCGCAATCTAAAAACAATAGTCTCAATTTGTGGACTGTGGAAAGAGTGGAGGTGACAGGGGCCAGAAACTAGTTAGTGCAGGCACAGGCTCCCCAAGCTGAAAATACGTGGTGTATGCGACAGTTTGTGTATATAGAGAATAGGCCATTCCCGAGTTCATGTCTGCCTCTTCTTCAAAGCGAGTCTAAGTGCGAAGTTTTTATGAAAATTAGTTTTCATTCTTATGTAAAGTAGAACTAATTAACATCACAAAAACTTCGCACTTAGACTCGCTTTGAAGAGGAGGCAGACATGAACTCGGAAACGGCCTATTGTATGGGAAAATCACCGATCGTAAAAAAATTGTGTAAATAACTATCTCATTTGAAATAAAGCTTTCCTACCTCAAATGTGTGACGAACTTGTCTCTTTTGCCGAGTTTAGAGCCATTCTGACGCCGTTTCGTGAAGTTATCCGGAAGGCTGTTACTAAAATGATAGGAAGGCCGACCACTCCATCCATCGCTGGCCAGACCTCACTCCACAAATCGTTTTCTCCTCAACAGGAAAAGTCCCGAATCGCAATAAAAACAACAGTTCCATAAAGCCCAATAAATTTCACTCCAACTACGTGTGTTTCGGCGGCCGAAAGACTCGTGACGAACGAAAACTTTGCCTTAAAATTCACCTCTTCGGCTTTCCTCAGAGGCTTGTGACCGGGCTGGCGACAACGGAAACTCGCAAGATGGTTTCAGCCTCAACTCTTATTGGTCCATTTGAATTTGACCGCGCGCTGGCAACACGACCGTTGTTTCGTCCGGTCTCTTCCCATTCCATGTCAGGAGCCCATCTGTCCATGTCCGGTACTTTCATGCATGCCGATATTTGTGGGGTTTGTTTCATTCTTTATTGTTACATTTTTTTACTTACTTCTTTAAAAGAATTTGAGTGAACTTCAGCCTTACCTGAGAAACTGATTCTTGGGTTCCAGAAACACTGGAAACAGCGTTTCTGAGTGTTCTATTAAAAAAATTTCCCCAGAACCCAGTATGCAGCACGCGCCTTGTGGCGCAAAAAACTGTCACGTCCGGTGCTTTCAGAAATATGTCCGCTACTCAGAGGCACCCAACGAGAATATAGTTCAAAACCACTGAAACATACAGTTGTTAAACGTATTTTGGAATTTAAACGGTACACATGGGCATATTGTTATCCCTTCATAGGCAGCCCAAGTTCGCGTCACTAGAGAGCGTGTAATAATTAATTACTACTGGGAAGATGACCTTTGAGTGCAAGCGGTGTTGCGTTACAAGCGGCCGTTGAGAATTTAAATACCCACGCACCAGTTGACGACGAAACATTCACCGAGGTTCGCAAATGATGGGACTTTAGCTTTGCGTGAAAAATCGCGGCTGGGATGGCTTTTCGAGGCACAAACCGCCTCTGAGCTGACAACGGTCGAAATCTTAGTGTGCAGCCTTGACTTCGTCTTAGAACATTGAAAACACGGAATTCCCGAACGGTAACATAAGCTCCAAAATGCACAAGAATACACCAGAGGTGCGTCATATTTATTCAGTTGAGCGTTTTTTAGGCTCTATTATCGACGGTATTTTATTTCCCATACAAATTCTTATAACGCGTCAGGAGCTCCTGAACGCGTTTAAATTCTCAACGGCCGCCTGTAACGCAACACCGCTTGCACTCAAAGGTCATCTTCCCACTAGTAAATGATTATTACACGCTCTCTAGTGATGCGAACTTGAGTTGCCTATGCACGCACTTGGCTGGAAATGAGCATTTTCTGCTTCAGATTCCACGATAGCTGATGACTTTAACAGCTGCTGATTACCGAGGAGGACACGGAGCTTGGGTCCGAGGTCAAATTAACTCCACCCGTTGAGGTACGGTCATTTCATGTACATGCCACAGCGGCTTCTCGTAACCATGGAGCTGTAATAATAATAATAATAATAATAATAATAATAATAATATAATAATAATAACTCAAGTTAAGGATTAAACCACTGCAAAAAACGTGTACGATCAAAACTTGCTCTACGTTGGATCAAAATAGATCGTGACCACACCAAAAAAAAAAAAAAAAAAAACTTTAAAATAGAAAATATCCTGCAAAGGTTGGTCAAGACAACGTGAAGATAGGCGTTGTTGCAATATTTCGGCTGGCCAACACCAACCTGAAGAAGGCTGGTGTTGGCCAGCCGAAATATTGCAACAACGCCTATCTTCACGTTGTCTTGACCAACCTTTGTAGGATATTTTCTATAATAATAATAATAATAATAATAATAATAATAATAATAATAATAATAATAATAATAATAATAATAATAATAATAAATAATAATAATAATCACTTCGTTTACCCTCGGATTTCAGAGTAGCTAGTAGCTAAAAAAAATATCTCCGAGCGTTGAACATATACAGCGAGTTTTATGTATGTGCCAGAAACAACACGCACTCGTCTTAAAAATGGCGCGAAAGAGAAGGCATTATAATTCTTTGTTTAGTTCCTAGATTCGTCTCAGTCTGCATCTAATCCAGTAGAGGTCCCTTCTCTTTTGCGTTCGCTGGGCTGACTTGCACGGGAAAAGAGACTTCTGCCATGGGTCGAAACCCACTTTGATCCAACCGCTGTCCACAACCTTGGATGCGGCACTTCAAACCATATGCCCCATGATACGTTGCTGCCTGTGACTTGAGCCCTCTGTGTTTTCTTAACAGTAATTCCGCTGTTGTTACGTGAAGTATCACGTGAGGAGGATTCGATCGCTCAGTAAAATGCGCGGATGCTCAACAGAGTGAGTTTCGACTCATGGCAGTGGTCTCTTCTCCTGTACTCGTCAGCCCAGGGAACACAAAAGAAAAGAGACCTGTTCTGGCAGGGAAGAGCGCAGGATCACCAATGCTGCCTCTAAAACAAATCTTTGTAAATGTCGTCTTTCTCTCTATGTCTCCTGCGGTCCATCGATTTCGGTGATGACTGAGTTGGAGATATAGAAGTCGTTATAACTTGCAGGGTGGCATGCATGTGTTATTCCTTAGCATTCGGCCAAACTCATATGTATTAATCAATGGCGTTGCTCAGACTACCAACATTTCTAGCAAATATCTCATTGTTTTAAAACTCCGCAGGAAAACAATAACCATTACCACTTTTTAAAATACAAATCATTTTCTTATGCTTGACATTGTTGTCCTTTCGAATCCTCCAAGTAAATCTCAAAGATCCTTTAAAGAGTTTGCCGGAGAGCATATAATTTCAGGAGCAATGCCAGCTTTCCAAATCAAATGATCTTTACTTGACCCGGCGTTCAGAACTTGATTAAGGTAAGATTCGCAGACAGTGCATTTAACCCATCGTTTATGGGATTCGTATGGTCACAGCCAGTTTCCCGCACGTTCTGTTCGAGTCTCCCTTTGTTTCAGTCGTTTTAAGTTTTGCTTTTGTTATCTGAAAAAAAGGTCGAATGAATTATGCGTTGGAATCATAAATAGTACAGTCACAGCGTTGTGACCTTGCGAAAATTCGAAGATCCAAGCAATAACTCTGGCCTGAGAACTCGAGAGACGGTAATAAAATCAGTCACTTTTTAACGTTTCAAATACACATGCCAAGTAAAAGAGTTTTGAAGTTTGATCGAGTGAAAATGCTATTTCTGACAGTTGTAGCCTGCGAAATTGGCAGAAATGGATATTTTGACGGCACGGACCAGAGGACTGGGTCTGGTGGGAATTATGGGTAATTTGTCGTACAAATAGTGACCCGTTAGGGATTTGAATCAGTCTAGGTTCAGCTTTCTTCGCCTACTTTTTTGTTAAATTTTCCCCTTAACCTCCATAGGGTAGTGGCACTTGCATAGGGTTTGGAGAATACGTTCCCTCATTCCCGAAGGGTTTTGGGTTTTCGTATCCGGCAGGTGCCCAGTGTACTTTTCCTTTAACAAGTTTTTAGGAGGTCAGTACCATTAAGTATGCTTCCGTATTGTTATGATAGAGCGGAGTTTGTATGCATATGGTAAGCAAAATAAACCGGCTTGTGGCGCTTGCTGTCCTACATGCCCATGTATCTACACAGTTGTGTTGTGATTGAGTTAGTCGTGTTGTGGCTGATTGGATAGTGGAGTCAAAATTGTAACCTTCTCAATTAATAGTAATTGTATTTTGAAGTGTGTCCGATGATGAAAACACCTTGTGTTTTTTTTTTCCATTTTCGAAATGGCGAAAAAGTGGTCACCAACCGTTACAACACAAACAATTCAAGACAATGTCAAATCGAACCATAAAAAACTTAGAATAATACACTAAATAGACTTCAGGCGAAACGACTATGACGCAAATCGGCTTTGATAAGCAGTGAAACAACTATGCAAAAATTGAGGGACCGTTACCATTTTTAACAAGGCAATGAACTGACCAGGATGGACGCCGCATGTCTCCTATATATGTGAATAGGCCTCTTTCGATATATTAAAATTCAGCTTGAAAGAGAGGTTTAGAGGACAAAGACAAGAAAGTGGATGACATGCTAATATCCTTCACATTCATTGCAACTTGTTTTTATTGTTTTTGTCCTCTCTGCCTCACTATCAAGCTGAATATTGATATTTCAAAAACGACCAATTTTCGCAACCGCATGTCATTTTAAATTTCTAGACCACCTCCACGCTCTCTCTCAGACTAAGTACTTCAAAAAATTCTTGGGAAGCTACGGGTCTCCTAACACCACACAACGATCAGTCGGAGCCAGAGAGAAAAAACACTGTTGAGCGACAAAAAAAGAAACCTCCCCGAAATACGAAAGTGATTGAGGGCGTATCACCATTTCTTTCGTAACTGTTTTTTTTACGGTCGCAATCGAAACGACCACCGGAAGGACGCCTGCGTTCGCTGGCTACACTCGACAGACTAAGCGAAAGAATGACTGGATGAACTTTATTTTTTAAGTGTCAATTCTTCTGATTGGGACCACTGCATACAAAAATTAACTCAAATCAAATCCAATCAAATGTTGGGTTTTGATGAGAGGGGAAAACCGCAGCACCGGGGAAAAAACCTCTCGGAGCAGAGAAGAGAACCAACAAACTCAACCCACATGTGGCGCGGAGTCTGGTAATCGAACGGTGCACGGGAAGAGCGGGTAGGTACTTGGTGTATTTATTTTCTATTGTTTAATTTTTTTTTAAACAAGGTAAACCCTTCAGTAATTATACAATAACCCTAACGCTAACCCTAATCCTAATCCTGAAGGTTTTACCGTGTTTAGATAATTTTAAACAATAGATAACCACTAAATGACAAATACACCACGTATCTTCCGAAGCGAGTGCTCTCACCACTGCGCCAACACTGCTCCCCAATAGGATACAAGTTGCTTGGCAACGGGCGAAAGGACTACTAGGAAAAATCAGGGTAATAGGCAGGATTCGAACCTACGACCTCCGTAACACCGGTCGAATGTTTTACCCATTGAGCTACTAAAACTCCTGTGGAGTTTATCTATTGTAGGTCCTGAATGGACAATGTGTCCCGCTGGTCTCTACAATTCCACAACATTCCATATTCCCTATCTAATTCAGCTTCAATTTATGACAGATCTTCACGGGCAAAAAAAAGGACAATTCAAGAAACTAAGAGCGAAAAAGATAGACCTACCCAGAAAGGTAACCGGTCGCTTCGCCTACAAGTAAAACTCGCCCGAAAGCCAATTCGCCCACATTGAAGTTAACTCGCCCTCACGTTTGAAGTTATTTCGCCTATACTGATGTGCTTGTACGCATTATTGACGAATAGATTTCAGCAACGAAAGCAATCAGTGAAGAGGAACAGTCAAAACAAGCATAGCGAAGGAGGCAGTTTTCACCTAAATATGCCCGAGGTTGTCAATGTTCCGGAAGAGAAAGGCGTGGCCAATGGTGAAAAGACAACAGCGTTGGAAGATCTCCAAAGCAATAAGTTTGTCGTTTGAATGGTGATGTATCTAAATCAATTGCAAGGAAGTCACGGTTCCGTCTACGAGGCATCAATTTTCGCCGGTTGCACGTATAGAACTTTTTTCTTAACTGCAGTTACGACCTGCTCCTTTGACTCCCTTTTCCCGGTTTTGAACGACAGTTGACGAGCCCCAGGCAATTCCTTTTTTTTTTCGATGGTTCGTGTGAGTTAATTAAGAAAATCGGACAATAACACAGCGGCTTGAAAAACGTGAACTTTTATTTCCCTTTTTCGCCGACGTCGACGTACATGTAGTAGATCTTCAGGTGTCTACATGAGCTCCTGGGCCCGGTTGTTCAAAGCAAATTAACGCTAATCCCTTATTAAAGATTAACCAAGGAGTTTATTTTTCTACTGCCCAATACTGTTCAACGCTGATATTCGGCACTGACCTTTACATTAGAAGAAGTCAATTTTGAAAAACAAAAAGTTGAAAGCATGAAACAAAAGTTTACGCAAATCCTGGATTAAGTTAATCGGCTTTCGAACAACCGGGCCCTGGGCCCAGTTGTTGGAAAGCCGATTAACGCTTATCCCAGATTAAAAGATTACCAAGGAGTTTATTTCTCTTCCCCCAAATGTTGTATAACGCTGATATTTGGCAAAATTTTACATTAGAGGAAGTAAATCTTGAAAACCAAAATAACCAAAAGAAACCTGCACTGAAAAGTTGAAAAAATTAAATTAACGTTTACGCTAATCCTTGATTAAGTTCATCGGCTTTCGAACAATCGGGCCCTGGTGTCTATTTTTATTCATAAGTGCCGTGAACTATGTCTTCGCTTTAGCAGAAATGCAACAGTATTTTTCTGGTGAGAAACGAAGGCCGGGAGAAGGCGCTCATTTTATCAGAAACATTTAAGCTCACGTTAGGGGATGTTTACATGAGTGAACTCACCCCGCCGTGAGTTCCATACCGGGACGACTAGTTGATTTCTTATAGTGTTTACATGATGCCTGTTCTCATTATCGTGTTCATTCTCGTCACCAGTACCTCGGGTCATAATATGTTTGCAAAAGATAAGAGCTCTGGTGACGAGATAGGAAGGCATACTTGACGTTGATTACGCGTGCGCTACCCATTCAAGCCTACCGAGAGGTCAACATTCTCGTCACCAGAG
>NC_090876.1:9330988-9333488 GCF_036669935.1 Montipora foliosa
GTTATCACTGGTTATTGTCCGTTAATCCACAGAAGTGTTCTCTCTTATGAAAAATGGTTTTGAAGACTTTCAATTTGAAAATTGTGTTACGCGTTACACTCAAAATAATATTATTGTCCTATTTTTCTATCCTTTTCCTTTGTTTTCTCAAGAAGAGAAAGTCGCTTACCCTTTTCACACCCAGTATGCTAATCAACAAGGATAACCTTAGCATTCAGCAAAAATATAGCTTTATTGAAGAAGTTAAACTGAATAAATCTGGATATGTTTCTGAGTCACCCCCAATTGGGTATGGTGATTGTGCTACACATCAATATATATAATTTATGGTAACAAATTTATATCACAAAATGTTCTGTTATTCAAATGCCACTGGCAGCCGCTAACACACAATTCATGAATGCATGAAATGGGGCCTGATCACACACCAGGAACTATTCTTCAGAAACAGTGTGTGGGCCTGGTTCTTTTAATGCATGTGCAGCCTTGTTTATTTAATGACCCTGGCAGGAAGGGCACTATGTTCTACTGGTGAAAATTTTGGATTGATGTGATCTTAAGATACCTGAAGTCGGACAGCAAGGCCATTGAGTTCCATACAGAACTGTCTAAGATGTTCATATTTCCAAACTCCTTCATCTTGTCCCTCTGGTGACTCTAAAATAGCATCAATGTTGGTGAAGTCTGCTCTTATTTGTTGCTGGATGTACTGACAGGACAAACAGATGCAGTTAGCTTTCATTTATTAAATAAAATATTAACCCAATCGCTCCTAACCCATTCCCCATTTTAGCAATAAAATTTTTTGTCTGGCATTAGATGGAGTACTAAAATCTGTGATTAGAGTCGCTCTTTTGAAGGGAAGAGTTAAAGAGGACACACTTTTTTGAAAACATTTGAAGCCCAAAGAGGTTCCTCATTGATTACTAAACTGTCTGGTGTTGTACAGAATCTGTAAGAGACAATCTTGGGAGGAAGAGTTTTACTTTTCATTGTAAGAAAGGTTACACAAGGGCTAAAGATATTAGGAATTTCCTTAGACCTTTAAATCAGACCACAACATTGGAAATTCTATGCTCCTCAGCTTGTGTGGGTTCTTTCAAATCCAACAGCTTTAAACATCAATTGAACAAGTGCTGTTAGAAAAGGCCTACATTTTATTGCCTTTATTCAGGAAGACAACAAAATCTGACCATTTGCAAAAATTGAATGTCAATTAAAGAGGCAGCATTTAATCCTTTGTCCTCAGTATATTTTAAAAGCCTGAGAACTTGATCTCTGATACCTGAGCCACTGAAAGCATTTCTTTAAGGCTGTCATTTATCGTAAGAGCCAATGGTCAATTTAAGAGAAACAAATATTAGTGTGTGGTAGCCACCTGTTGAACAGCCAGTGTACTATCCATTTCTTCAAATGGTTCATCTGGCCAGCCATACATGTCCTGAACATAATCACAAAATTAATAATCAAAATGGTGAATTTTGTCTGTTACAAAATGATCTAACAGACAACCCTCTCAAATGAATGCCTCATATCTAATAACACCCCCTCCCCTCTGGCTTTTAAGTCTTCATTAGATGCCCCTCTCTAATAAGAAAAAAATGTCCCTGTTTAATAGACACCCCCCTGACAATTATGCCAAAATACTCTGCAAAATAGAGCAACAAGGAAATTCAAAGTGAGGCCAAATCTAACACAATGACGGTGAAGTGGGATTCTGACGTAGACACCGTGATTTCAAAGAACAATAATGTTATATAGACGGCCTACATGTACACATAGCAATGTCTGGTCTTGACAAATTCTCTTGAAATTTTCACCCAAAAAAGTATGTCAGTTTAAGGGACCTTGTTGCAGTTATGAGAATAAACACTTCCCTATGTTCTCATGCAAATACAATACCGTTATATGTAAAGAATCCTAATCCCGGGAGATTTGAAATGGGTACAATATTGAGTTAGCCGATTGCAAGGGTCATCTTCTGTGGTCGGTATAGATCAAGGCAAGAACACCTTGAAATATCGAATTCAACGAGTATTCAATTCTCTTTTACCAACGCCATTGAAAACCTTACCGAAGCCTTCGTTCCAGGCCTGTTTCTCCTTGTGATTGGTGTTATCACAGCAGTTCCAGCCGCCATGTTGGAGAGTGGTTGTGTTATGGTCAGCAGATGTGGGAAACAACATATGGTACGTCTAGTACGCCATGTATGATCCATGATGAAGGCTGTTATCCAGTGCTACGCGGCCATGATATCCAGCGTTCCTTTCCAGTGTGTTGACTTAATTAAGTGAAGGGTGTAAATTGCAGGTTTACCGTACATGTAGCTGCATTTATTCAAAACTAGTATTTTGCCACATTTAATCTACTGTTTAAGCAATAGAAAACGTTTTCCGTGTTTGCTTAGCCTGATATAAACACGAGAGGGGTTGGGAAAATTCGAGACAGTTATGAGATGAAGTCGAGGGTTTGCATAACTGTCGAGAATTCTCCCAACCCC